>NW_027094148.1:600000-759523 GCF_029207755.1 Chamaea fasciata | reverse complement strand
TGCGTTCGGGATCGTAGGTGGCTGAGGACTGGTGCCCGGCAGAGGGAGTTGGGCACAAAGGATGGCCTGTTTCCAGGGGTAAGTAAAGTCAGCTGCCCAGGTGCCTGATGTCAGTTTGTAGGAGGCCTTTGGCCCTCCAAGGGAAGCTAGTCTTCCAGTTTGTGGCAGCTTGCATCTGGAAGAAATCCTGTTCTGTTCAGGATTGTAGGTGGCCGAGGCCGGGTGTCCGGCAGAGGGAGTTGGGCACAAAGGATGGCCTCTTTCCTGAGGAAAGTAAAGTCAGCAGCCCAGGTGCCATGTGTCAGTTTGTAGGAGGCCTTTGGCCCTCCATGGGAAGCCAGGCTTCCATTTTGTGGCAGCTTGCATCTGGAAGAAATCTTGTTCCATTCGGGGTTGTAGGTGGCCGAGGCCAGGTTCCTGGCTGAGGGAGTTGGGAACAAAGGATGGCCTGTTTCCAGAGGTAAGTAAAGTCAGCTGCCCAGGTGCCTGATGTCAGTTTGTAGGAGGCCTTTGGCCCTCCAAGGGAAGCTAGTCTTCCAGTTTGTGGCAGCTTGCATCTGGAAGAAATCCTGTTCTGTTCGGGATTGTAGGTGGCCGAGGCCAGGTGCCCGGCAGAGGGAGTTAGGATCAAAGGATGGCCTGTTTCCAGGGGTAAGTAATATCATCTGCCCAGGAGCCTGATGTCAGTTTGTTGGAGGCCTTTGGCCCTCCAAGGGAAGCCAGGCTTCCAGCTTGTGGCAGCTTGCATCTGGAAGAAATCCTGTTCTGTTTGGGATCGTAGGTGGCCGAGGCCTGGTGCCCGGCAGAGGGAGTTGGGCACAAAGGATGGCCTGTTTCCATGCGTAAGTAAAGTCAGCTGCCCAGGTGCCTTGTGTCAGTTTGAAGGAGGCCTTTGGCCCTCCAAGGGAAGCCAGTCTTCCAGTTTGTGGCAGCTTGCATCTGGAAGAAATCCTGTTCCGTTCGGGATTGTAGGTGGCCGAGGCTAGGTGCCCGGCAGAGGGAGTTGGGCACAAAGGATGGCCTGTTTCCAGGCGTAAGTAAAGTCAGCTGCCCAGGTGCCTTGTGTCAGTTTGTAGGAGGCCTTTGGCCCTCCAAGGGAAGCCAGTCTTCCAGTTTGTGGCAGCTTGCATCTGGAAGAAATCCTGTTCCGTTCGGGATTGTAGGTGGCCGAGGCTAGGTGCCCGGCAGAGGGAGTTGGGCACAAAGGATGGCCTGTTTCCAGGGGTAAGTAAAGTCAGCTGCCCAGGTGCCTGAAGTCAGTTTTTAGGAGGCCTTTGGCCCTCCAAGGGAAGCTAGTCTTCCTGTTCAAGGCAACTTTCATCTGGAAGAAATCCTGTTCCGTTAAGGATTGTAGGTGACCGAGGCCAGGTGCCCGGCAGAGGGAGTTGGGAACAAAGGATGGCCTGTTTCCAGGGGTAAGTAAAGTCAGCTGCCCAGGTGCCTGATGTCAGTTTGTAGGAGGCCTTTGGCCCTCCAACGGCAGACAGTCTTCCAGTTTGTGGCAGCTTGCATCTGGAAGAAATCCTGTTCCGTTCGGGATTGTAGGTGGCCGAGGCCAGGTGCCCGGCAGAGAGAGTTGGGCACAAAGGATGGCCTGTTTCCAGGGGTAAGTAAAGTCAGCTGCCCAGGTGCCTGATGTCAGTTTGTAGGAGGCCTTTGGCCCTCCAAGGGAAGCAAGTCTTCCAGGTTGTGGCAGCTTGCATCTGGAAGAAATCCTGTTCCGTTTGGGATTGTAGGTGGCCGAGGCCTGGTGCCCAGCAGAGGTAGTTGGGCTCAAAGGATGGCCTGTTTACAGGGGTAAGTAAAGTCAGCTGCCCAGGTGCCTGATGTCAGTTTGTAGCAGGCCTTTGGCCCTCCAACGGCAGACAGTCTTCCAGTTTGTGGCAGCTTGCATCTGGAAGAAATCCTGTTCCGTTCGGGATTGTAGGTGGCCGAGGCCAGGTGCCCGGCAGAGGGAGTTGGGCACAAAGGATGGCCTGTTTCCAGGGGTAAGTAAAGTCAGCTGCCCAGGTGCCTGATGTCAGTTTGTAGGTGGCGTTTGGCCCTCCAACGGAAGACAGGCTTCCAGCTTGGGGCAGCTTGCATCTGGAAGAAATCCTTTTCCGTTTGGGATCGTAGGTGGCCGGAGCCGGGTGCCCGGCTAAGGGAGTAGGGAACAAAGGATGGCCTGTTTCCAGGGGTAAGTAATATCATCTCCCCAGGTGCCTGATGTCAGTTTGTAGGAGGCCTTTGGCCCTCCAAGGGAAGCTAGTCTTCCTGTTCAAGGCAACTTGCATCTGGAAGAAATCCTGTTCCGTTCAAGATTGTAGGTGGCCGAGGCCAGGTGCCCGGCAGAGGGAGTTGGCACAAAGGATGGCCTGTTTCCAGGGGTAAGTAAAGTCAGCTGCCCAGGTGCCTGATGTCAGTTTGTAGGAGGCCTTTGGCCCTCCAAGGGAAGCCAGGCTTCCATCTTGTGGCAACTTGCATCTGGAAGAAATCCTGTTCTGTTTGGGATCGTAGGTGGCCGAGGCCAGGTGCCCGGCAGAGGGAGTTGGGCACAAATGATGGCCTCTTTCCTGAGGAAAGTAAAGTCAGCTGCCCAGGTGCCTGATGTCAGTTTGTAGGAGGCCTTTGGCCCTCCAAGGGAAGCAAGTCTTCAGTTTCGTGGAAGCTTGCATCTGGAAGAAATGCTGTTCCATTCGGGATTGTAGGAGGCCGAGGCCAGGTGCCCGGCAGAGGGAGTTGGGCACAAAGGATGGCCTGTTTCCAGGGGTAAGTAAAGTCAGCTGCCCAGGTGCCTGAAGTCAGTTTTTAGGAGGCCTTTGGCCCTCCAAGGGAAGCTAGTCTTCCTGTTCAAGGCAACTTGCATCTGGAAGAAATCCTGTTCCGTTAAGGATTGTAGGTGACCGAGGCCAGGTGCCCGGCAGAGGGAGTTGGGAACAAAGGATGGCCTGTTTCCAGGGGTAAGTAAAGTCAGCTGCCCAGGTGCCTGATGTCTGTGTATAGGAGGCCTTTGGCCTTCCAAGGGAAGCCAGGCTTCCAGCTTGTGGCAGCTTGCATCTGGAAGAAATCCTGTTCCGTTCGGGATTGGAGGTGGCCGAGGCCAGGTGCCCGGCAGAGGGAGTTGGGCAAAAAGGATGGCCTGTTTCCAGGGGTAAGTAAAGTCAGCTGCCCAGGTGCCTGATGTCAGTTTGTAGGAGGCCTTTGGCCCTCCAAGCGAAGCCAGGCTTCCAGCTTGTGGCAGCTTGCATCTGGAAGAAATCCTGTTCTGTTTGGGATCTTAAGTGGCCGAGGCCAGGTGCCCGGCAGAGGGAGTTGGGCACAAAGACTGGCCTGTTTCTTGGAGTAAGTAAAGTCAGCTGCCCAGGTGCCTTGTGTCAGTTTTTAGGAGGCCTTTGACCCTCCAAGGGAAGCTAGTCTTCCAGTTTGTGGCAGCTTGCATTTGGAAGAAATCCTGTTCCGTTCGGGATTGTAGGTGGTTGAGGACAGGTGCCCGGCAGAGGGAGTTGGGCACAAAGGATGGCCTGTTTCCAGGGGTAAGTAAAGTCAGCTGCCCAGGTGCCTGATGTCAGTTTGTAGGAGGCCTTTGGCCCTCCAAGGGAAGCTAGTCTTCCAGTTTGTGGCAGCTTGCATCTGGAAGAAATCCTGTTTTGTTCGGGATTGTAGGTGGCCGAGGCCTGGTGCCCGGCAGAAGGAATTGGGCACAAAGGATGGCCTGCTTCCAGGGGTAAGTAAAGTCAGCTGCCCAGGTGCCTTTTGTCAGTTTGTAGGAGGCCTTTGGCCCTCCATGGGAAGCTAGTCTTCCAGTTTGTGGCAGCTTGCATCTGGAAGAAATCCTGTTCCGTTCGGGATTGTAGGTGGCCGAGGCCAGGTGCCCGGCAGAGGGAGTTGGGCAAAAAGGATGGCCTGTTTCCAGGGGTAAGTAAAGTCAGCTGCCCAGGTGCCTGATGTCAGTTTTTAGGAGGCCTTTGCTCCTCCATGGGAAGTCAGGCTTCCAGCTTGTGGCAGCTTGCATCTGGAAGAAATGCTGTTCCATTTGGGATCGTTGGTGGCCGAGGCCTGGTGCCCGGCAGAGGGAGTTGGGCACAAATGATGGCCTGTTTCGAAGGGTAAGTAAACTCAGCTGCCCAGGTGCCGGAAGTCAGTTTGTAGGAGGCCTTTGGCCCTCCAAGGGAAGCTAGTCTTCCTGTTCAAGGACACTTGCAACTGGAAGAAATCCTGTTCCGTTCAAGATTGTAGGTGGCCGAGGCCAGGTGCCCGGCAGAGGGAGTTGGCCCAAAGGATGGCCTGTTTCCAGGGGTAAGTAAAGTCAGCTGCCCAGGTGCCTGAAGTCAGTTTGTAGAAGGCCTTTGGTCCTCCAACGGAAGCCAGGCTTCCATTTTGTGGCAGCTTGCATCTGGAAGAAATCTTGTTCCGTTCGGGGTTCTAGGTGGCCGAGGCCAGGTGCCTGGCTGAGGGAGTTGGGAACAAAGGATGGCCTGTTTCCAGAGGTAAGTAAAGTCAGCTGCCCAGGTGCCTGGTGTCAGTTTGTAGGAGGCCTTTGGCCCTCCATGGGAAGCTAGTCTTCCAGTTTGTGGCAGCTTGCATCTGGAAGAAATCCTGTTCCGTTCGATATTGTAGGTGTCTGAGGCCAGGTGCCCGGCAGAGGGAGTTGGGCACAAAGGATGGCTTCTTTCCTGAGGAAAGTAAAGTCAGCTGCCCAGGTGCCTGGTGTCAGTTTGTAGGAGGCCTTTGGCCCTCCAAGGGAAGCTAGTCTTCCAGTTTGTGGCAGCTTGCATCTGGAAGAAATCCTGTTCCGTTCGGGATTGTAGGTGGTTGAGGCCAGGTGCCCGGCAGAGGGAGTTGGGCATAAAGGATGGCCTGCTTCCAGGGGTAAGTCAAGTCAGCTGCCCAGGTTCCTGATGTCAGTTTGTAGGAGGCGTTTAGCCCTCCAAGGTAAGCCAGGCTTCCTGCTTGTGGCAGCTTGCATCTGGAAGAAATCCTGTTCCGTTTGGGATTGTAGGTGGCCAAAGCCGGGTGCCCAGCATAAGGAGATAGGCACAAAGGATGGCCTGTTTCCAGGGGTAAGTAAAGTCAGCTGCCCAGGTGCCTGATGTCAGTTTGTAGGAGGCCTTTGCCCCTCTAAGGGAAGCTAGTCATCCAGTTTGTGGCAGCTTGCATCTGGAAGAAATCCTGTTCCGTTCGAGATTGTAGGTGGCCGAAGTCCGGTGCCCGGCAGATAGAGTGTGGCACAAAGGATGGCCTGTTTCCAGGGGTAAGTAAAGTCAGCTGCCCAGGTGCCTGATGTCAGTTTGTAGGAGGCCTTTGGCCCTCCAAGGGAAGCCATGCTTCCGGCTTGTAGCAGCTTGCATCTGGATGAAATCCTGTTCCGTTTGGAATTGTAGGTGGCCGAGGCCTGGTGCCCGGCAGAGGGAGTTGGGCACAAAGGATGGCCTGTTTCCAGGCGTAAGTAAAGTCAGCTGCCTAGGTGCCTGATGTCAGTTTGTAGGAGGCCTTTGGCCCTCCAAGGGAAGCTAGTCTTCCAGTTTGTGGCAGCTTGCATCTGGAAGAAATCCTGTTTTGTTCGGGACTGTAGGTGGCCGAGGCCAGGTGCCCAGCAGAGGGAGTTGGGCACAAAGGATGGCCTGTTTCCAGGGGTAAGTAAAGTCAGCTGCCCAGGTGCCTGATGTCAGTTTGTAGGAGGCGTTTGGCCCTCCAACGGCAGACAGTCTTCCAGCTTGTGGCAGCTTGCATCTGGAAGAAATCCTTTTCCGTTTGGGATCGTAGGTGGCCGGAGCCGGGTGCCCGGCTAAGGGAGTAGGGAACAAAGGATGGCCTGTTTCCAGGGGTAAGTAATATCATCTCCCAAGGTGCCTGATGTCAGTTTGTAGGAGGCCTTTTGCCCTCCAAGAGAAGCCAGGCTTCCAGCTTGTGGCAGCTTGCATCTGGAAGAAATGCGGTTCCATTTCGGATCGTTGGTGGCCGAGGCCTGGTGCCCGGCAGAGGGAGTTGGGCACAAATGATGGCCTGTTTCCAAGGGTAAGTAAACTCAGCAGCCCAGGTGCCTTGTGTCAGTTTGTAGGAGGTTTTTGGCCCTCCAAGGGAAGCGTCTCATCCAATTTGTGGCAGCTTGCATCTGGAAGAAAGCCTGTCCCGTTCGGGATTGTAGGTGGCCGACGCTAGGTGCCCTGCAGAGGGAGTTGGGCACAAATGATGGCCTGTCTCCAGGGGTAAGTAAAGTCAGCTGCCCAGGTGCCTGATGTCAGTTTGTAGGAGGCCTTTGGCCCTCCAAGGGAAGCTAGTCTTCCAGTTTGTGGCAGCTTGCATCTGGAAGAAATCCTGTTCTGTTCGGGATTGTAGGTGGCCGAGGCCAGGTGCCCGGCAGAGGGAGTTAGGATCAAAGGATGGCCTGTTTCCAGGGGTAAGTAATATCATCTGCCCAGGAGCCTGATGTCAGTTTGTTGGAGGCCTTTGGCCCTCCAAGGGAAGCCAGGCTTCCAGCTTGTGGCAGCTTGCATCTGGAAGAAATCCTGTTCTGTTTGGGATCGTAGGTGGCCGAGGCCTGGTGCCCGGCAGAGGGAGTTGGGCACAAAGGATGGCCTGTTTCCATGCGTAAGTAAAGTCAGCTGCCCAGGTGCCTTGTGTCAGTTTGAAGGAGGCCTTTGGCCCTCCAAGGGAAGCCAGTCTTCCAGTTTGTGGCAGCTTGCATCTGGAAGAAATCCTGTTCCGTTCGGGATTGTAGGTGGCCGAGGCTAGGTGCCCGGCAGAGGGAGTTGGGCACAAAGGATGGCCTGTTTCCAGGCGTAAGTAAAGTCAGCTGCCCAGGTGCCTTGTGTCAGTTTGTAGGAGGCCTTTGGCCCTCCAAGGGAAGCCAGTCTTCCAGTTTGTGGCAGCTTGCATCTGGAAGAAATCCTGTTCCGTTCGGGATTGTAGGTGGCCGAGGCTAGGTGCCCGGCAGAGGGAGTTGGGCACAAAGGATGGCCTGTTTCCAGGGGTAAGTAAAGTCAGCTGCCCAGGTGCCTGAAGTCAGTTTTTAGGAGGCCTTTGGCCCTCCAAGGGAAGCTAGTCTTCCTGTTCAAGGCAACTTTCATCTGGAAGAAATCCTGTTCCGTTAAGGATTGTAGGTGACCGAGGCCAGGTGCCCGGCAGAGGGAGTTGGGAACAAAGGATGGCCTGTTTCCAGGGGTAAGTAAAGTCAGCTGCCCAGGTGCCTGATGTCAGTTTGTAGGAGGCCTTTGGCCCTCCAACGGCAGACAGTCTTCCAGTTTGTGGCAGCTTGCATCTGGAAGAAATCCTGTTCCGTTCGGGATTGTAGGTGGCCGAGGCCAGGTGCCCGGCAGAGAGAGTTGGGCACAAAGGATGGCCTGTTTCCAGGGGTAAGTAAAGTCAGCTGCCCAGGTGCCTGATGTCAGTTTGTAGGAGGCCTTTGGCCCTCCAAGGGAAGCAAGTCTTCCAGGTTGTGGCAGCTTGCATCTGGAAGAAATCCTGTTCCGTTTGGGATTGTAGGTGGCCGAGGCCTGGTGCCCAGCAGAGGTAGTTGGGCTCAAAGGATGGCCTGTTTACAGGGGTAAGTAAAGTCAGCTGCCCAGGTGCCTGATGTCAGTTTGTAGCAGGCCTTTGGCCCTCCAACGGCAGACAGTCTTCCAGTTTGTGGCAGCTTGCATCTGGAAGAAATCCTGTTCCGTTCGGGATTGTAGGTGGCCGAGGCCAGGTGCCCGGCAGAGGGAGTTGGGCACAAAGGATGGCCTGTTTCCAGGGGTAAGTAAAGTCAGCTGCCCAGGTGCCTGATGTCAGTTTGTAGGTGGCGTTTGGCCCTCCAACGGAAGACAGGCTTCCAGCTTGGGGCAGCTTGCATCTGGAAGAAATCCTTTTCCGTTTGGGATCGTAGGTGGCCGGAGCCGGGTGCCCGGCTAAGGGAGTAGGGAACAAAGGATGGCCTGTTTCCAGGGGTAAGTAATATCATCTCCCCAGGTGCCTGATGTCAGTTTGTAGGAGGCCTTTGGCCCTCCAAGGGAAGCTAGTCTTCCTGTTCAAGGCAACTTGCATCTGGAAGAAATCCTGTTCCGTTCAAGATTGTAGGTGGCCGAGGCCAGGTGCCCGGCAGAGGGAGTTGGCACAAAGGATGGCCTGTTTCCAGGGGTAAGTAAAGTCAGCTGCCCAGGTGCCTGATGTCAGTTTGTAGGAGGCCTTTGGCCCTCCAAGGGAAGCCAGGCTTCCATCTTGTGGCAACTTGCATCTGGAAGAAATCCTGTTCTGTTTGGGATCGTAGGTGGCCGAGGCCAGGTGCCCGGCAGAGGGAGTTGGGCACAAATGATGGCCTCTTTCCTGAGGAAAGTAAAGTCAGCTGCCCAGGTGCCTGATGTCAGTTTGTAGGAGGCCTTTGGCCCTCCAAGGGAAGCAAGTCTTCAGTTTCGTGGAAGCTTGCATCTGGAAGAAATGCTGTTCCATTCGGGATTGTAGGAGGCCGAGGCCAGGTGCCCGGCAGAGGGAGTTGGGCACAAAGGATGGCCTGTTTCCAGGGGTAAGTAAAGTCAGCTGCCCAGGTGCCTGAAGTCAGTTTTTAGGAGGCCTTTGGCCCTCCAAGGGAAGCTAGTCTTCCTGTTCAAGGCAACTTGCATCTGGAAGAAATCCTGTTCCGTTAAGGATTGTAGGTGACCGAGGCCAGGTGCCCGGCAGAGGGAGTTGGGAACAAAGGATGGCCTGTTTCCAGGGGTAAGTAAAGTCAGCTGCCCAGGTGCCTGATGTCTGTGTATAGGAGGCCTTTGGCCTTCCAAGGGAAGCCAGGCTTCCAGCTTGTGGCAGCTTGCATCTGGAAGAAATCCTGTTCCGTTCGGGATTGGAGGTGGCCGAGGCCAGGTGCCCGGCAGAGGGAGTTGGGCAAAAAGGATGGCCTGTTTCCAGGGGTAAGTAAAGTCAGCTGCCCAGGTGCCTGATGTCAGTTTGTAGGAGGCCTTTGGCCCTCCAAGCGAAGCCAGGCTTCCAGCTTGTGGCAGCTTGCATCTGGAAGAAATCCTGTTCTGTTCGGGATTGTAGGTGGCCGAGGCCAGGTGCCCGGCAGAGGGAGTTGGGCACAAAGACTGGCCTGTTTCTTGGAGTAAGTAAAGTCAGCTGCCCAGGTGCCTTGTGTCAGTTTTTAGGAGGCCTTTGACCCTCCAAGGGAAGCTAGTCTTCCAGTTTGTGGCAGCTTGCATTTGGAAGAAATCCTGTTCCGTTCGGGATTGTAGGTGGTTGAGGACAGGTGCCCGGCAGAGGGAGTTGGGCACAAAGGATGGCCTGTTTCCAGGGGTAAGTAAAGTCAGCTGCCCAGGTGCCTGATGTCAGTTTGTAGGAGGCCTTTGGCCCTCCAAGGGAAGCTAGTCTTCCAGTTTGTGGCAGCTTGCATCTGGAAGAAATCCTGTTTTGTTCGGGATTGTAGGTGGCCGAGGCCTGGTGCCCGGCAGAAGGAATTGGGCACAAAGGATGGCCTGCTTCCAGGGGTAAGTAAAGTCAGCTGCCCAGGTGCCTTTTGTCAGTTTGTAGGAGGCCTTTGGCCCTCCATGGGAAGCTAGTCTTCCAGTTTGTGGCAGCTTGCATCTGGAAGAAATCCTGTTCCGTTCGGGATTGTAGGTGGCCGAGGCCAGGTGCCCGGCAGAGGGAGTTGGGCAAAAAGGATGGCCTGTTTCCAGGGGTAAGTAAAGTCAGCTGCCCAGGTGCCTGATGTCAGTTTTTAGGAGGCCTTTGCTCCTCCATGGGAAGTCAGGCTTCCAGCTTGTGGCAGCTTGCATCTGGAAGAAATGCTGTTCCATTTGGGATCGTTGGTGGCCGAGGCCTGGTGCCCGGCAGAGGGAGTTGGGCACAAAGGATGGCCTGTTTCCAGGGGTAAGTAAAGTCAGCTGCCCAGGTGCCTGAACTCAGTTTGTAGGAGGCCTTTGGCCCTCCAAGGGAAGCTAGTCTTCCTGTTCAAGGACACTTGCAACTGGAAGAAATCCTGTTCCGTTCAAGATTGTAGGTGGCCGAGGCCAGGTGCCCGGCAGAGGGAGTTGGCCCAAAGGATGGCCTGTTTCCAGGGGTAAGTAAAGTCAGCTGCCCAGGTGCCTGAAGTCAGTTTGTAGAAGGCCTTTGGTCCTCCAACGGAAGCCAGGCTTCCATTTTGTGGCAGCTTGCATCTGGAAGAAATCTTGTTCCGTTCGGGGTTCTAGGTGGCCGAGGCCAGGTGCCTGGCTGAGGGAGTTGGGAACAAAGGATGGCCTGTTTCCAGAGGTAAGTAAAGTCAGCTGCCCAGGTGCCTGGTGTCAGTTTGTAGGAGGCCTTTGGCCCTCCATGGGAAGCTAGTCTTCCAGTTTGTGGCAGCTTGCATCTGGAAGAAATCCTGTTCCGTTCGATATTGTAGGTGTCTGAGGCCAGGTGCCCGGCAGAGGGAGTTGGGCACAAAGGATGGCTTCTTTCCTGAGGAAAGTAAAGTCAGCTGCCCAGGTGCCTGGTGTCAGTTTGTAGGAGGCCTTTGGCCCTCCAAGGGAAGCTAGTCTTCCAGTTTGTGGCAGCTTGCATCTGGAAGAAATCCTGTTCCGTTCGGGATTGTAGGTGGTTGAGGCCAGGTGCCCGGCAGAGGGAGTTGGGCATAAAGGATGGCCTGCTTCCAGGGGTAAGTCAAGTCAGCTGCCCAGGTTCCTGATGTCAGTTTGTAGGAGGCGTTTAGCCCTCCAAGGTAAGCCAGGCTTCCTGCTTGTGGCAGCTTGCATCTGGAAGAAATCCTGTTCCGTTTGGGATTGTAGGTGGCCAAAGCCGGGTGCCCAGCATAAGGAGATAGGCACAAAGGATGGCCTGTTTCCAGGGGTAAGTAAAGTCAGCTGCCCAGGTGCCTGATGTCAGTTTGTAGGAGGCCTTTGCCCCTCTAAGGGAAGCTAGTCATCCAGTTTGTGGCAGCTTGCATCTGGAAGAAATCCTGTTCCGTTCGAGATTGTAGGTGGCCGAAGTCCGGTGCCCGGCAGATAGAGTGTGGCACAAAGGATGGCCTGTTTCCAGGGGTAAGTAAAGTCAGCTGCCCAGGTGCCTGATGTCAGTTTGTAGGAGGCCTTTGGCCCTCCAAGGGAAGCCATGCTTCCGGCTTGTAGCAGCTTGCATCTGGATGAAATCCTGTTCCGTTTGGAATTGTAGGTGGCCGAGGCCTGGTGCCCGGCAGAGGGAGTTGGGCACAAAGGATGGCCTGTTTCCAGGCGTAAGTAAAGTCAGCTGCCTAGGTGCCTGATGTCAGTTTGTAGGAGGCCTTTGGCCCTCCAAGGGAAGCTAGTCTTCCAGTTTGTGGCAGCTTGCATCTGGAAGAAATCCTGTTTTGTTCGGGACTGTAGGTGGCCGAGGCCAGGTGCCCAGCAGAGGGAGTTGGGCACAAAGGATGGCCTGTTTCCAGGGGTAAGTAAAGTCAGCTGCCCAGGTGCCTGATGTCAGTTTGTAGGAGGCGTTTGGCCCTCCAACGGCAGACAGTCTTCCAGCTTGTGGCAGCTTGCATCTGGAAGAAATCCTTTTCCGTTTGGGATCGTAGGTGGCCGGAGCCGGGTGCCCGGCTAAGGGAGTAGGGAACAAAGGATGGCCTGTTTCCAGGGGTAAGTAATATCATCTCCCAAGGTGCCTGATGTCAGTTTGTAGGAGGCCTTTTGCCCTCCAAGAGAAGCCAGGCTTCCAGCTTGTGGCAGCTTGCATCTGGAAGAAATGCGGTTCCATTTCGGATCGTTGGTGGCCGAGGCCTGGTGCCCGGCAGAGGGAGTTGGGCACAAATGATGGCCTGTTTCCAAGGGTAAGTAAACTCAGCAGCCCAGGTGCCTTGTGTCAGTTTGTAGGAGGTTTTTGGCCCTCCAAGGGAAGCGTCTCATCCAATTTGTGGCAGCTTGCATCTGGAAGAAAGCCTGTCCCGTTCGGGATTGTAGGTGGCCGACGCTAGGTGCCCTGCAGAGGGAGTTGGGCACAAATGATGGCCTGTCTCCAGGGGTAAGTAAAGTCAGCTGCCCAGGTGCCTGAAGTCAGTTTATAGGACGCCTTTGGCCCTCTAAGGGAAGCAAGGCTTCCAGTTCGTGGAAGCTTGCATCTGGAAGAAATGCTGTTCCGTTCGGGATTGTAGGTGGCCGAGGCCAGGTGCCCGGCAGAGGGAGTTGGGCACAAAGGATGGCCTGTTTCCAGGGGTAAGTAAAGTCAGCTGCCCAGGTGCCTGAACTCAGTTTGTAGGAAGCCTTTGGCCCTCCAAGGGAAGCTAGTCTTCCTGTTCAAGGCAACTTGCATCTGGAAGAAATCCTGTTCCGTTCAAGATTGTAGGTGGCCGAGTCCAGGTGCCCGGCAGAGGGAGTTGGCACAAAGGATGGCCTGTTTCCAGGGGTAAGTAAAGTCAGCTGCCCAGGTGCCTGATGTCAGTTTGTAGAAGGCCTTTGGCCCTCCAAGGCAAGCCAGGCTTCCAGCTTGTGGCAGCTTGCATCTGGAAGAAATCCTTTTGCGTTCGGGATCGTAGGTGGCCGAGGACTGGTGCCCGGCAGAGGGAGTTGGGCACAAAGGATGGCCTGTTTCCAGGGGTAAGTAAAGTCAGCTGCCCAGGTGCCTGATGTCAGTTTGTAGGAGGCCTTTGGCCCTCCAAGGGAAGCTAGTCTTCCAGTTTGTGGCAGCTTGCATCTGGAAGAAATCCTGTTCTGTTCAGGATTGTAGGTGGCCGAGGCCGGGTGTCCGGCAGAGGGAGTTGGGCACAAAGGATGGCCTCTTTCCTGAGGAAAGTAAAGTCAGCAGCCCAGGTGCCATGTGTCAGTTTGTAGGAGGCCTTTGGCCCTCCATGGGAAGCCAGGCTTCCATTTTGTGGCAGCTTGCATCTGGAAGAAATCTTGTTCCATTCGGGGTTGTAGGTGGCCGAGGCCAGGTTCCTGGCTGAGGGAGTTGGGAACAAAGGATGGCCTGTTTCCAGAGGTAAGTAAAGTCAGCTGCCCAGGTTCCTGATGTCAGTTTGTAGGAGGCCTTTGGCCCTCCAAGGGAAGCTAGTCTTCCAGTTTGTGGCAGCTTGCATCTGGAAGAAATCCTGTTCTGTTCGGGATTGTAGGTGGCCGAGGCCAGGTGCCCGGCAGAGGGAGTTAGGATCAAAGGATGGCCTGTTTCCAGGGGTAAGTAATATCATCTGCCCAGGAGCCTGATGTCAGTTTGTTGGAGGCCTTTGGCCCTCCAAGGGAAGCCAGGCTTCCAGCTTGTGGCAGCTTGCATCTGGAAGAAATCCTGTTCTGTTTGGGATCGTAGGTGGCCGAGGCCTGGTGCCCGGCAGAGGGAGTTGGGCACAAAGGATGGCCTGTTTCCATGCGTAAGTAAAGTCAGCTGCCCAGGTGCCTTGTGTCAGTTTGAAGGAGGCCTTTGGCCCTCCAAGGGAAGCCAGTCTTCCAGTTTGTGGCAGCTTGCATCTGGAAGAAATCCTGTTCCGTTCGGGATTGTAGGTGGCCGAGGCTAGGTGCCCGGCAGAGGGAGTTGGGCACAAAGGATGGCCTGTTTCCAGGCGTAAGTAAAGTCAGCTGCCCAGGTGCCTTGTGTCAGTTTGTAGGAGGCCTTTGGCCCTCCAAGGGAAGCCAGTCTTCCAGTTTGTGGCAGCTTGCATCTGGAAGAAATCCTGTTCCGTTCGGGATTGTAGGTGGCCGAGGCTAGGTGCCCGGCAGAGGGAGTTGGGCACAAAGGATGGCCTGTTTCCAGGGGTAAGTAAAGTCAGCTGCCCAGGTGCCTGATGTCAGTTTGTAGGAGGCCTTTGGCCCTCCAAGGGAAGCTAGTCTTCCAGTTTGTGGCAGCTTGCATCTGGAAGAAATCCTGTTTTGTTCAGGATTGTAGGTGGCCGAGGCCAGGTGCCCGGCAGAGTGAGTTGGGCACAAAGGATGGCCTGTTTCCAGGGGTAAGTAAAGTCAGCTGCCCAGGTGCCTGGTGTCAGTTTGTAGGAGGCGTTTGGCCCTCCAACGGAAGACAGGCTTCCAGCTTGTGGCAGCTTGCATCTGGAAGAAATCCTTTTCCGTTTGGTATCGTAGGTGGCCGGAGCCGGGTGCCCGGCTAAGGGAGTAGGGAACAAAGGATGGCCTGTTTCCAGGGGTAAGTAATATCATCTCCCCAGGTGCCTGATGTCAGTTTGTAGGAGGCCTTTGGCCCTCCAAGGGAAGCCAGGCTTCCATCTTGTGGCAGCTTTCATCTGGAAGAAATCCTGTTCTGTTTGGGATCGTAGGTGGCCGAGGCCAGGTGCCCGGCAGAGGGAGTTGGGCACAAATGATGGCCTCTTTCCTGAGGAAAGTAAAGTCACCTGCCCAGGTGCCTGATGTCAGTTTGTAGGAGGCCTTTGGCCCTCCAAGGGAAGCAAGTCTTCCAGTTCGTGGAAGCTTGCATCTGGAAGAAATGCTGTTCCATTCGGGATTGTAGGTGGCTGAGGCCAGGTGCCCGGCAGAGGGAGTTGGGCAAAAAGGATGGCCTGTTTCCAGGGGTAAGTAAAGTCAGCTGCCCAGGTGCCTGAAGTCAGTTTTTAGGAGGCCTTTGGCCCTCCAAGGGAAGCTAGTCTTCCTGTTCTAGGCAACTTGCATCTGGAAGAAATCCTGTTCCGTTAAGGATTGTAGGTGGTCGAGGCCTGGTGCCCGGCAGAGGTAGTTGGGCTCAAAGGATGGCCTGTTTCCAGGGGTAAGTAAAGTCAGCTGCCCAGGTGCCTGATGTCAGTTTGTAGGAGGCCTTTGGCCCTCCAACGGCAGACAGTCTTCCAGTTTGTGGCAGCTTGCATCTGGAAGAAATCCTGTTCCGTTCGGGATTGTAGGTGGCCGAGGCCAGGTGCCCGGCAGAGGGAGTTGGGCACAAAGGATGGCCTGTTTCCAGGGGTAAGTAAAGTCAGCTGCCCAGGTGCCTGATGTCAGTTTGTAGGAGGTGTTTGGCCCTCCAACGGAAGACAGGTTTCCAGCTTGGGGCAGCTTGCATCTGGAAGAAATCCTTTTCCGTTTGGGATCGTAGGTGGCCGGAGCCGGGTGCCCGGCTAAGGGAGTTGGGCACAAAGGATGGCCTGTTTCCAGGGGTAAGTAATATCATCTCCCCAGGTGCCTGATGTCACTTTGTAGGAGGCCTTTGGCCCTCCAAGGGAAGCTAGTCTTCCTGTTCAAGGCAACTTGCATCTGGAAGAAATCCTGTTCCGTTCAAGATTGTAGGTGGCCGAGGCCAGGTGCCCGGCAGAGGGAGTTGGGCACAAAGACTGGCCTGTTTCTTGGAGTAAGTAAAGTCAGCTGCCCAGGTGCCTGAAGTCAGTTTGTAGAATGCCTTTGGCCCTCCAAGGCAAGCCAGGCTTCCAGCTTGTGGCAGCTTGCATCTGGAAGAAATCCTTTTCCGTTTGGGATCGTAGGTGGCCGAGGCCTGGTGCCCGGCAGAGGGAGCTGGGCACAAAGGATGGCCTGTTTCCAGGGGTAAGTAAAGTCAGCTGCCCAGGTGCCTGATGTCAGTTTGTAGGAGGCCTTTGGCCCTCCAAGGGAAGCTAGTCTTCCAGTTTGTGGCAGCTTGCATCTGGAAGAAATCCTGTTCTGTTCGGGATTGTAGGTGGCTGAGGCCAGGTGCCCGGAAGAGGGAGTTGGGCACAAAGGATGGCCTGTTTCTAGGGGTAAGTAAAGTCAGCTGCCCAGGTGCCTGATGTCAGTTTGTAGGAGACGTTTGGCCCTCCAAGGGAAGCCAGGCTTCCAGCTTGTGGCAGCTTGCATCTGGAAGAAATGCTGTTCCGTTCGGGATTATAGGTGGCCGAGGCTAGGTGCCCGGCAGAGGGAGTTGGGCACAAATGATGGCCTGTTTCCAGGGGTAAGTAAAGTCAGCTGCCCAGGTGCCTGATGTCAGTTTGTAGGAGGCCTTTGCCCCTCCATGGGAAGTCAGGCTTCCTCCTTGTGGCAGCTTGCATCTGGAAGAAATCCTGTTCCGTTTGGGATCGTAGGTGGCCGAGGCCTGGTGCCCGGCAAAGGGAGTTGGGCACAAAGGATGGCCTGTTTCCAGGGGTAAGTAAAGTCAGCTGCCCAGGTGCCTGATGTCAGTTTGTAGGAGGCCTTTGGCCCTCCAAGGGAAGCTAGTCTTCCAGTTTGTGGCAGCTTGCATCTGGAAGAAATCCTGTTCCGTTTGGGATTGTAGGTGGCCGAGGCCTGGTGCCCGGCAAAGGGAGTTGGGCACAAAGGATGGCCTGTTTCCAGGGGTAAGTAAAGTCAGCTGCCCAGGTGCCTGATGTCAGTTTGTAGGAGGCCTTTGGCCCTCATAGGGAAGCTAGTATTCCAGTTTGTGGCAGCTTGCATCTGGAAGAAATCCTGTTCCGTTCGGGATTGTAGGTGGCCGAGGCCAGGTGCCCGGCAGAGGGAGTTGGGCACAAAGGATGGCCTGTTTCCAGGGGTAAGTAAAGTCAGCTGCCCAGGTGCCTGATGTCAGTTTGTAGGAGGCCTTTGGCCCTCCAAGGGAAGCAAGTCTTCCAGTTGGTGGAAGCTTGCATCTGGAAGAAATGCTGTTCCGTTCGGGATTGTAGGTGGCCGAGGCCTGGTGCCCGGCATAGGGAGTTGGGCACAAAGGATGGCTTCTTTCCAGGGGTAAGTAAAGTCAGCTGCCCAGGTGCCTGAAGTCAGTTTGTAGGAGGCCTTTGGCCCTCCAAGGGAAGCTAGTCTTCCAGTTTGTGGCAACTTGAATCTGGAAGAAATCCTGTTCCGTTCAAGATTGTAGGTGGCCGAGGCCAGGTGCCCGGCAGAGGGAGTTGGCACAAAGGATGGCCTGTATCCAGGGGTAAGTAAAGTCAGCTGCCCAGGTGCCTGAAGTCAGTTTGTAGGAGGCCTTTGGCCTGCCAAGGGAAGCTAGTCTTCCTATTCAAGGCAACTTGCATCTGGAAGAAATCCTGTTCCGTTCAAGATTGTAGGTGGCCGAGGCCAGGTGCCCCGGCAGAGGGAGTTGGGAACAAATGATGGCCTGTTTCCAGGGGTAAGTAAAGTCAGCTGCCCAGGTGCCTGATGTCAGTTTTTAGGAGGCCTTTGGCCCTCCAAGGGAAGCTAGTCTTCCAGTTTGTGGCAGCTTGCATCTGGAAGAAATCCTGTTCCGTTCGGGATTGTAGGTGGCCGAGGCCAGGTGCCCGGCAGAGGGAGTTGGGCACAAAGGATGGCCTGTTTCCAGTGGTAAGTAAAGTCAGCTGCCCAGGTGCCTGATGTCAGTTTGTAGCAGGCCTTTGGCCCTCCAAGGGAAGCCAGGCTTCCAGCTTGTGGCAGCTTGCATCTGGAAGAAATCCTGTTCCGTTCGGGATTGTAGGTGTCCAAGTCCGGGTGCCCGGCAGAAGGAGTTGGGCACAAAGGATGGCCTGCCTCCAGGGGTAAGTAAAGTCAGCTACCCAGGTGCCTGATGTAAGTTTGTAGGAGGCCTTTGGCCCTCCAAGGGAAGCATGTCTTCCAGTTTGTGGCAGCTTGCATCTGGAAGAAATCCTGATTCTTTCGGGATTGTAGGTGGCTGAACCCGGTTCCCGGCAGAGGGAGTTGAGCACAAACGATGGCCTGTTTCCAGGGGTAAGTAAAGTCAGCTGCCCAGGTGCCTGATGTCTGTGTATAGGAGGCCTTTGGCCTTCCAAGGGAAGCCAGGCTTCCAGCTTGTGGCAGCTTGCATCTGGAAGAAATCCTGTTCCGTTCGGGATTGGAGGTGGCCGAGGCCAGGTGCCCGGCAGAGGGGAGTTGGGCAAAAAGGATGGCCTGTTTGAAGGGGTAAGTAAAGTCAGCTGCCCAGGTGCCTGATGTCAGTTTGTAGGAGGCCTTTGGCCCTCCAAGGGAAGCCAGGCTTCCAGCTTGTGGCAGCTTGCATCTGGAAGAAATCCTGTTCTGTTTGGGATCGTAGGTGGCTGAGGCCAGGTGCCCGGCAGAGGGAGTTGGGCACAAAGAATGGCCTGTTTCTAGGAGTAAGTAAAGTCAGCTGCCCAGGTGCCTTGTGTCAGTTTTTAGGAGGCCTTTGACCCTCCAAGGGAAGCTACTCTTCCAGTTTGTGGCAGCTTGCATCTGGAAGAAATCCTGTTCCGTTCGGGATTGTAGGTGGTTGAGGACAGGTGCTCGGCAGAGGGAGTTGGGCACAAAGGATGGCCTGTTTCCAGGGGTAAGTAAAGTCAGCTGCCCAGGTGCCTGATGTCAGTTTGTAGGAGGCCTTTGGCCCTCCAAGGGAAGCTAGTCTTCCAGTTTGTGGCAGCTTGCATCTGGAAGAAATCCTGTTCTGTTCGGGATTGTAGGTGGCCGAGGCCAGGTGCCCGGCAGAGGGAGTTAGGATCAAAGGATGGCCTGTTTCCAGGGGTAAGTAATATCATCTGCCCAGGTGCCTGATGTCAGTTTGTAGGAGGCCTTTGGCCCTCCATGGGAAGCCAGGCTTCCAGCTTGTGGGCAGCTTGCATCTGGAAGAAATCCTGTTCTGTTTGGGATCGTAGGTGGCCGAGGCCTGGTGCCCGGCAGAAGGAATTGGGCACAAAGGATGGCCTGCTTCCAGGGGTAAGTAAAGTCAGCTGCCCAGGTGCCTTGTGTCAGTTTGTAGGAGGCCTTTGGCCCTCCATGGGAAGCTAGTCTTCCAGTTTGTGGCAGCTTGCATCTGGAAGAAATCCTGTTCCGTTCGGGATTGTAGGTGGCCGAGGCCAGGTGCCCGGCAGAGGGAGTTGGGCAAAAAGGATGGCCTGTTTCCAGGGGTAAGTAAAGTCAGCTGCCCAGGTGCCTGATGTCAGTTTTTAGGAGGCCTTTGGCCCTCCAAGGGAAGCAAGTCTTCCAGGTTGTGGCAGGTGCATCTGGAAGAAATCCTGTTCCGTTTGGGATTGTAGTTGGCCGATGCCTGGTGCCCGGCAGAGGGAGTTGGGCACAAAGGATGGCCTGTTTCCAGGGGTAAGTAAAGTCAGCTGCCCAGGTGCCTGAAGTCAGTTTTTAGGAGGCCTTTGGCCCTCCAAGGGAAGCTAGTCTTCCTGTTCAAGGCAACTTTCATCTGGAAGAAATCCTGTTCCGTTAAGGATTGTAGGTGACCGAGGCCAGGTGCCCGGCAGAGGGAGTTGGGAACAAAGGATGGCCTGTTTCCAGGGGTAAGTAAAGTCAGCTGCCCAGGTGCCTGATGTCAGTTTGTAGGAGGCCTTTGGCCCTCCAACGGCAGACAGTCTTCCAGTTTGTGGCAGCTTGCATCTGGAAGAAATCCTGTTCCGTTCGGGATTGTAGGTGGCCGAGGCCAGGTGCCCGGCAGAGAGAGTTGGGCACAAAGGATGGCCTGTTTCCAGGGGTAAGTAAAGTCAGCTGCCCAGGTGCCTGATGTCAGTTTGTAGGAGGCCTTTGGCCCTCCAAGGGAAGCAAGTCTTCTAGGTTGTGGCAGCTTGCATCTGGAAGAAATCCTGTTCCGTTTGGGATTGTAGGTGGCCGAGGCCTGGTGCCCAGCAGAGGTAGTTGGGCTCAAAGGATGGCCTGTTTACAGGGGTAAGTAAAGTCAGCTGCCCAGGTGCCTGATGTCAGTTTGTAGCAGGCCTTTGGCCCTCCAACGGCAGACAGTCTTCCAGTTTGTGGCAGCTTGCATCTGGAAGAAATGCTGTTCCGTTCGGGATTGTAGGTGGCCGAGGCCAAGTGCCCGGCAGAGGGAGTTGGGCAAAAAGGATGGCCTGTTTCCAGGGGTAAGTAAAGTCAGCTGCCCAGGTGCCTGATGTCAGTTTGTAGGTGGCGTTTGGCCCTCCAACGGAAGACAGGCTTCCAGCTTGGGGCAGCTTGCATCTGGAAGAAATCCTTTTCCGTTTGGGATCGTAGGTGGCCGGAGCCGGGTGCCCGGCTAAGGGAGTAGGGAACAAAGGATGGCCTGTTTCCAGGGGTAAGTAATATCATCTCCCCAGGTGCCTGATGTCAGTTTGTAGGAGGCCTTTGGCCCTCCAAGGGAAGCTAGTCTTCCTGTTCAAGGCAACTTGCATCTGGAAGAAATCCTGTTCCGTTCAAGATTGTAGGTGGCCGAGGCCAGGTGCCCGGCAGAGGGAGTTGGCACAAAGGATGGCCTGTTTCCAGGGGTAAGTAAAGTCAGCTGCCCAGGTGCCTGATGTCAGTTTGTAGGAGGCCTTTGGCCCTCCAAGGGAAGCCAGGCTTCCATCTTGTGGCAGCTTTCATCTGGAAGAAATCCTGTTCTGTTTGGGATCGTAGGTGGCCGAGGCCAGGTGCCCGGCAGAGGGAGTTGGGCACAAAGGATGGCCTCTTTCCTGAGGAAAGTAAAGTCAGCTGCCCAGGTGCCTGATGTCAGTTTGTAGGAGGCCTTTGGCCCTCCAAGGGAAGCAAGTCTTCAGTTTCGTGGAAGCTTGCATCTGGAAGAAATGCTGTTCCGTTCAAGATTGTAGGTGGCCGAGTCCAGGTGCTCGGCAGAGGGAGTTGGGCACAAAGGATGGCCTGTTTCCAGGGGTAAGTAAAGTCAGCTGCCCAGGTGCCTGAAGTCAGTTTTTAGGAGGCCTTTGGCCCTCCAAGGGAAGCTAGTCTTCCTGTTCAAGGCAACTTGCATCTGGAAGAAATCCTGTTCCGTTAAGGATTGTAGGTGACCGAGGCCAGGTGCCCGGCAGAGGGAGTTGGGAACAAAGGATGGCCTGTTTCCAGGGGTAAGGTAAAGTCAGCTGCCCAGGTGCCTGATGTCTGTGTATAGGAGGCCTTTGGCCTTCCAAGGGAAGCCAGGCTTCCAGCTTGTGGCAGCTTGCATCTGGAAGAAATCCTGTTCCGTTCGGGATTGGAGGTGGCCGAGGCCAGGTGCCCGGCAGAGGGAGTTGGGCAAAAAGGATGGCCTGTTTCCAGGGGTAAGTAAAGTCAGCTGCCCAGGTGCCTGATGTCAGTTTGTAGGAGGCCTTTGGCCCTCCAAGGGAAGCCAGGCTTCCAGCTTGTGGCAGCTTGCATCTGGAAGAAATCCTGTTCTGTTTGGGATCTTAAGTGGCCGAGGCCAGGTGCCCGGCAGAGGGAGTTGGGCACAAAGACTGGCCTGTTTCTTGGAGTAAGTAAAGTCAGCTGCCCAGGTGCCTTGTGTCAGTTTTTAGGAGGCCTTTGACCCTCCAAGGGAAGCTAGTCTTCCAGTTTGTGGCAGCTTGCATTTGGAAGAAATCCTGTTCCGTTCGGGATTGTAGGTGGTTGAGGACAGGTGCCCGGCAGAGGGAGTTGGGCACAAAGGATGGCCTGTTTCCAGGGGTAAGTAAAGTCAGCTGCCCAGGTGCCTGATGTCAGTTTGTAGGAGGCCTTTGGCCCTCCAAGGGAAGCTAGTCTTCCAGTTTGTGGCAGCTTGCATCTGGAAGAAATCCTGTTTTGTTCGGGATTGTAGGTGGCCGAGGCCTGGTGCCCGGCAGAAGGAATTGGGCACAAAGGATGGCCTGCTTCCAGGGGTAAGTAAAGTCAGCTGCCCAGGTGCCTTGTGTCAGTTTGTAGGAGGCCTTTGGCCCTCCATGGGAAGCTAGTCTTCCAGTTTGTGGCAGCTTGCATCTGGAAGAAATCCTGTTCCGTTCGGGATTGTAGGTGGCCGAGGCCAGGTGCCCGGCAGAGGGAGTTGGGCAAAAAGGATGGCCTGTTTCCAGGGGTAAGTAAAGTCAGCTGCCCAGGTGCCTGATGTCAGTTTTTAGGAGGCCTTTGCTCCTCCATGGGAAGTCAGGCTTCCAGCTTGTGGCAGCTTGCATCTGGAAGAAATGCTGTTCCATTTGGGATCGTTGGTGGCCGAGGCCTGGTGCCCGGCAGAGGGAGTTGGGCACAAATGATGGCCTGTTTCGAAGGGTAAGTAAACTCAGCTGCCCAGGTGCCGGAAGTCAGTTTGTAGGAGGCCTTTGGCCCTCCAAGGGAAGCTAGTCTTCCTGTTCAAGGCAACTTGCAACTGGAAGAAATCCTGTTCCGTTCAAGATTGTAGGTGGCCGAGGCCAGGTGCCCGGCAGAGGGAGTTGGCCCAAAGGATGGCCTGTTTCCAGGGGTAAGTAAAGTCAGCTGCCCAGGTGCCTGAAGTCAGTTTGTAGAAGGCCTTTGGTCCTCCAACGGAAGCCAGGCTTCCATTGTGTGGCAGCTTGCATCTGGAAGAAATCTTGTTCCGTTCGGGGTTCTAGGTGGCCGAGGCCAGGTGCCTGGCTGAGGGAGTTGGGAACAAAGGATGGCCTGTTTCCAGAGGTAAGTAAAGTCAGCTGCCCAGGTGCCTGGTGTCAGTTTGTAGGAGGCCTTTGGCCCTCCATGGGAAGCTAGTCTTCCAGTTTGTGGCAGCTTGCATCTGGAAGAAATCCTGTTCCGTTCGATATTGTAGGTGTCTGAGGCCAGGTGCCCGGCAGAGGGAGTTGGGCACAAAGGATGGCTTCTTTCCTGAGGAAAGTAAAGTCAGCTGCCCAGGTGCCTGGTGTCAGTTTGTAGGAGGCCTTTGGCCCTCCAAGGGAAGCTAGTCTTCCAGTTTGTGGCAGCTTGCATCTGGAAGAAATCCTGTTCCGTTCGGGATTGTAGGTGGTTGAGGCCAGGTGCCCGGCAGAGGGAGTTGGGCATAAAGGATGGCCTGCTTCCAGGGGTAAGTCAAGTCAGCTGCCCAGGTTCCTGATGTCAGTTTGTAGGAGGCGTTTAGCCCTCCAAGGTAAGCCAGGCTTCCTGCTTGTGGCAGCTTGCATCTGGAAGAAATCCTGTTCCGTTTGGGATTGTAGGTGGCCAAAGCCGGGTGCCCAGCATAAGGAGATAGGCACAAAGGATGGCCTGTTTCGAGGGGTAAGTAAAGTCAGCTG
Source organism: Chamaea fasciata (assembly GCF_029207755.1). NCBI lineage: Eukaryota > Metazoa > Chordata > Aves > Passeriformes > Sylviidae > Chamaea > Chamaea fasciata. Next base: position 736,896 of record NW_027094148.1, on the reverse strand, counting down.
CCCAGGTGCCTGATGTCAGTTTGTAGGAGGCCTTTGCCCCTCTAAGGGAAGCTAGTCATCCAGTTTGTGGCAGCTTGCATCTGGAAGAAATCCTGTTCCGTTCGAGATTGTAGGTGGCCGAAGTCCGGTGCCCGGCAGATAGAGTGTGGCACAAAGGATGGCCTGTTTCCAGGGGTAAGTAAAGTCAGCTGCCCAGGTGCCTGATGTCAGTTTGTAGGAGGCGTTTGGCCCTCCAACGGCAGACAGTCTTCCAGCTTGTGGCAGCTTGCATCTGGAAGAAATCCTTTTCCGTTTGGGATCGTAGGTGGCCGGAGCCGGGTGCCCGGCTAAGGGAGTAGGGAACAAAGGATGGCCTGTTTCCAGGGGTAAGTAATATCATCTCCCAAGGTGCCTGATGTCAGTTTGTAGGAGGCCTTTTGCCCTCCAAGAGAAGCCAGGCTTCCAGCTTGTGGCAGCTTGCATCTGGAAGAAATGCGGTTCCATTTCGGATCGTTGGTGGCCGAGGCCTGGTGCCCGGCAGAGGGAGTTGGGCACAAATGATGGCCTGTTTCCAAGGGTAAATAAACTCAGCAGCCCAGGTGCCTTGTGTCAGTTTGTAGGAGGTTTTTGGCCCTCCAAGGGAAGCGTCTCATCCAATTTGTGGCAGCTTGCATCTGGAAGAAAGCCTGTCCCGTTCGGGATTGTAGGTGGCCGACGCTAGGTGCCCTGCAGAGGGAGTTGGGCACAAATGATGGCCTGTCTCCAGGGGTAAGTAAAGTCAGCTGCCCAGGTGCCTGAAGTCAGTTTATAGGACGCCTTTGGCCCTCTAAGGGAAGCAAGGCTTCCAGTTCGTGGAAGCTTGCATCTGGAAGAAATGCTGTTCCGTTCGGGATTGTAGGTGGCCGAGGCCAGGTGCCCGGCAGAGGGAGTTGGGCACAAAGGATGGCCTGTTTCCAGGGGTAAGTAAAGTCAGCTGCCCAGGTGCCTGAACTCAGTTTGTAGGAAGCCTTTGGCCCTCCAAGGGAAGCTAGTCTTCCTGTTCAAGGCAACTTGCATCTGGAAGAAATCCTGTTCCGTTCAAGATTGTAGGTGGCCGAGTCCAGGTGCCCGGCAGGGGGAGTTGGCACAAAGGATGGCCTGTTTCCAGGGGTAAGTAAAGTCAGCTGCCCAGGTGCCTGATGTCAGTTTGTAGAAGGCCTTTGGCCCTCCAACGGAAGCCAGGCTTCCAGCTTGTGGCAGCTTGCATCTGGAAGAAATCCTTTTGCGTTCGGGATCGTAGGTGGCCGAGGACTGGTGCCCGGCAGAGGGAGTTGGGCACAAAGGATGGCCTGTTTCCAGGGGTAAGTAAAGTCAGCTGCCCAGGTGCCTGATGTCAGTTTGTAGGAGGCCTTTGGCCCTCCAAGGGAAGCTAGTCTTCCAGTTTGTGGCAGCTTGCATCTGGAAGAAATCCTGTTCTGTTCAGGATTGTAGGTGGCCGAGGCCGGGTGTCCGGCAGAGGGAGTTGGGCACAAAGGATGGCCTCTTTCCTGAGGAAAGTAAAGTCAGCAGCCCAGGTGCCATGTGTCAGTTTGTAGGAGGCCTTTGGCCCTCCATGGGAAGCCAGGCTTCCATTTTGTGGCAGCTTGCATCTGGAAGAAATCTTGTTCCATTCGGGGTTGTAGGTGGCCTAGGCCAGGTTCCTGGCTGAGGGAGTTGGGAACAAAGGATGGCCTGTTTCCAGAGGTAAGTAAAGTCAGCTGCCCAGGTGCCTGATGTCAGTTTGTAGGAGGCCTTTGGCCCTCCAAGGGAAGCTAGTCTTCCAGTTTGTGGCAGCTTGCATCTGGAAGAAATCCTGTTCTGTTCGGGATTGTAGGTGGCCGAGGCCAGGTGCCCGGCAGAGGGAGTTAGGATCAAAGGATGGCCTGTTTCCAGGGGTAAGTAATATCATCTGCCCAGGAGCCTGATGTCAGTTTGTTGGAGGCCTTTGGCCCTCCAAGGGAAGCCAGGCTTCCAGCTTGTGGCAGCTTGCATCTGGAAGAAATCCTGTTCTGTTTGGGATCGTAGGTGGCCGAGGCCTGGTGCCCGGCAGAGGGAGTTGGGCACAAAGGATGGCCTGTTTCCATGCGTAAGTAAAGTCAGCTGCCCAGGTGCCTTGTGTCAGTTTGAAGGAGGCCTTTGGCCCTCCAAGGGAAGCCAGTCTTCCAGTTTGTGGCAGCTTGCATCTGGAAGAAATCCTGTTCCGTTCGGGATTGTAGGTGGCCGAGGCTAGGTGCCCGGCAGAGGGAGTTGGGCACAAAGGATGGCCTGTTTCCAGGCGTAAGTAAAGTCAGCTGCCCAGGTGCCTTGTGTCAGTTTGTAGGAGGCCTTTGGCCCTCCAAGGGAAGCCAGTCTTCCAGTTTGTGGCAGCTTGCATCTGGAAGAAATCCTGTTCCGTTCGGGATTGTAGGTGGCCGAGGCTAGGTGCCCGGCAGAGGGAGTTGGGCACAAAGGATGGCCTGTTTCCAGGGGTAAGTAAAGTCAGCTGCCCAGGGTCCTGATGTCAGTTTGTAGGAGGCCTTTGGCCCTCCAAGGGAAGCTAGTCTTCCAGTTTGTGGCAGCTTGCATCTGGAAGAAATCCTGTTTTGTTCAGGATTGTAGGTGGCCGAGGCCAGGTGCCCGGCAGAGTGAGTTGGGCACAAAGGATGGCCTGTTTCCAGGGGTAAGTAAAGTCAGCTGCCCAGGTGCCTGGTGTCAGTTTGTAGGAGGCGTTTGGCCCTCCAACGGAAGACAGGCTTCCAGCTTGTGGCAGCTTGCATCTGGAAGAAATCCTTTTCCGTTTGGGATCGTAGGTGGCCGGAGCCGGGTGCCCGGCTAAGGGAGTAGGGAACAAAGGATGGCCTGTTTCCAGGGGTAAGTAATATCATCTCCCCAGGTGCCTGATGTCAGTTTGTAGGAGGCCTTTGGCCCTCCAAGGGAAGCCAGGCTTCCATCTTGTGGCAGCTTTCATCTGGAAGAAATCCTGTTCTGTTTGGGATCGTAGGTGGCCGAGGCCAGGTGCCCGGCAGAGGGAGTTGGGCACAAATGATGGCCTCTTTCCTGAGGAAAGTAAAGTCACCTGCCCAGGTGCCTGATGTCAGTTTGTAGGAGGCCTTTGGCCCTCCAAGGGAAGCAAGTCTTCCAGTTCGTGGAAGCTTGCATCTGGAAGAAATGCTGTTCCATTCGGGATTGTAGGTGGCTGAGGCCAGGTGCCCGGCAGAGGAGTTGGGCACAAAGGATGGCCTGTTTCCAGGGGTAAGTAAAGTCAGCTGCCCAGGTGCCTGAAGTCAGTTTTTAGGAGGCCTTTGGCCCTCCAAGGGAAGCTAGTCTTCCTGTTCAAGGCAACTTGCATCTGGAAGAAATCCTGTTTCGTTAAGGATTGTAGGTGGCCGAGGCCTGGTGCCCGGCAGAGGTAGTTGGGCTCAAACGATGGCCTGTTTCCAGGGGTAAGTAAAGTCAGCTGCCCAGGTTCCTGAAGTCAGTTTGTAGAATGCCTTTGGCCCTCCAAGGCAAGCCAGGCTTCCAGCTTGTGGCAGCTTGCATCTGGAAGAAATCCTTTTCCGTTTGGGATCGTAGGTGGCCGAGGCCTGGTGCCCGGCAGAGGGAGCTGGGCACAAAGGATGGCCTGTTTCCAGGGGTAAGTAAAGTCAGCTGCCCAGGTGCCTGATGTCAGTTTGTAGGAGGCCTTTGGCCCTCCAAGGGAAGCTAGTCTTCCAGTTTGTGGCAGCTTGCATCTGGAAGAAATCCTGTTCTGTTCGGGATTGTAGGTGGCTGAGGCCAGGTGCCCGGAAGAGGGAGTTGGGCACAAAGGATGGCCTGTTTCTAGGGGTAAGTAAAGTCAGCTGCCCAGGAGCCTGATGTCAGTTTGTAGGAGACGTTTGGCCCTCCAAGGGAAGCCAGGCTTCCAGCTTGTGGCAGCTTGCATCTGGAAGAAATGCTGTTCCGTTCGGGATTATAGGTGGCCGAGGCTAGGTGCCCGGCAGAGGGAGTTGGGCACAAATGATGGCCTGTTTCCAGGGGTAAGTAAAGTCAGCTGCCCAGGTGCCTGATGTCAGTTTGTAGGAGGCCTTTGCCCCTCCATGGGAAGTCAGGCTTCCTCCTTGTGGCAGCTTGCATCTGGAAGAAATCCTGTTCCGTTTGGGATCGTAGGTGGCCGAGGCCTGGTGCCCGGCAAAGGGAGTTGGGCACAAAGGATGGCCTGTTTCCAGGGGTAAGTAAAGTCAGCTGCCCAGGTGCCTGATGTCAGTTTGTAGGAGGCCTTTGGCCCTCCAAGGGAAGCTAGTCTTCCAGTTTGTGGCAGCTTGCATCTGGAAGAAATCCTGTTCCGTTTGGGATTGTAGGTGGCCGAGGCCTGGTGCCTGGCAAAGGGAGTTGGGCACAAAGGATGGCCTGTTTCCAGGGGTAAGTAAAGTCAGCTGCCCAGGTGCCTGATGTCAGTTTGTAGGAGGCCTTTGGCCCTCATAGGGAAGCTAGTATTCCAGTTTGTGGCAGCTTGCATCTGGAAGAAATCCTGTTCCGTTCGGGATTGTAGGTGGCCGAGGCCAGGTGCCCGGCAGAGGGAGTTGGGCACAAAGGATGGCCTGTTTCCAGGGGTAAGTAAAGTCAGCTGCCCAGGTGCCTGATGTCAGTTTGTAGGAGGCCTTTGGCCCTCCAAGGGAAGCAAGTCTTCCAGTTGGTGGAAGCTTGCATCTGGAAGAAATGCTGTTCCGTTCGGGATTGTAGGTGGCCGAGGCCTGGTGCCCGGCATAGGGAGTTGGGCACAAAGGATGGCTTCTTTCCAGGGGTAAGTAAAGTCAGCTGCCCAGGTGCCTGAAGTCAGTTTGTAGGAGGCCTTTGGCCCTCAAAGGGAAGCTAGTCTTCCAGTTTGTGGCAACTTGAATCTGGAAGAAATCCTGTTCCGTTCAAGATTGTAGGTGGCCGAGGCCAGGTGCCCGGCAGAGGGAGTTGGCACAAAGGATGGCCTGTTTCCAGGGGTAAGTAAAGTCAGCTGCCCAGGTGCCTGAAGTCAGTTTGTAGGAGGCCTTTGGCCTGCCAAGGGAAGCTAGTCTTCCTATTCAAGGCAACTTGCATCTGGAAGAAATCCTGTTCCGTTCAAGATTGTAGGTGGCCGAGTCCAGGTGCCCGGCAGAGGGAGTTGGGAACAAATGATGGCCTGTTTCCAGGGGTAAGTAAAGTCAGCTGCCCAGGTGCCTGATGTCAGTTTTTAGGAGGCCTTTGGCCCTCCAAGGGAAGCTAGTCTTCCAGTTTGTGGCAGCTTGCATCTGGAAGAAATCCTGTTCCGTTCGGGATTGTAGGTGGCCGAGGCCAGGTGCCCGGCAGAGGGAGTTGGGCACAAAGGATGGCCTGTTTCCAGTGGTAAGTAAAGTCAGCTGCCCAGGTGCCTGATGTCAGTTTGTAGCAGGCCTTTGGCCCTCCTAGTGAATTCAGGTTTCTAGCTTGTGGCAGCTTGCATCTGGAAGAAATCTTATTCCGTTCGGGATTGTAGGTGGCTGGAGCTGTGTCCCCGGCAGAGGGCGTTGGGCACAAAGGATGGCCTGTTTCAAGAGGAAAGTAAAGTCAGCTGCCCAGGTTCCTGATGTCAGTTTTTAGGAGGCCTTTGGCCCTCCAAAGGAAGCAAGTCTTCCACTTTGTGGCAGCTTGCATCTGGAAGAAATCCTGTTCCGTTCGGGATTGTAGGTGACCGAGGCCAGGTTCCTGGCAGAGGGAGTTGGGAACAAAGGATGGCCTGTTTCCAGGGGTAAATAAAGTCAGCTGCTCACATGCCTGGTGTCAGTTTGTAGGAGGCCTTTGGCCCTCCAAGGGAAGCCAGGCTTCCAGCTTGTGGCAGCTTGCATCTGGAAGAAATCCTTTTCGGTTGGGATCGTAGGTGGCCGAGGCCTTGTGCCCTGCTGAGGGAGTTGGGCACAAAGGATGGCCTGTTTCCAGGGGTAAGTAAAGTCAGCTGCCCAGGTGCCTGATGTCAGTTTGTAGGAGGCCTTTGGCCCTCCAAGGGAAGCTAGTCTTCCAGTTTGTGGCAGCTTGCATCTGGAAGAAATCCTGTTCCGTTCGGGATTGTAGGTGACCGCGGCCAAGTGCCCGGCAGAGGGAGTTGGGAACAAAGATGGCCTGTTTCCAGGGGTAAGTAAAGTCAGCTGCCCAGGTGCCTGATGTCAGTTTGTAGGAGGCCTTTGACCCCCTAGGGAAGCTAGTCTTCCTTTTCAAGGCAACTTGCATCTGGAAGAAATCCTGTTTTGTTCAAGATTGTAGGTGGCCGAAGCCGGGTGCCCGGCAGAGGGAATTGGGAACAAAGGATGGCCTGTTTCCAGGGGCAAGTAAAGTCAGCTGCCCAGGTGCCTGATGTCAGTTTGTAGCAGGCCTTTGGCCCTCCTAGTGAAGCCAGGTTTCCAGCTTGTGGCAGCTTGCATCTGGAAGAAATCCTGTTCCGTTCGGGATTGTAGGTGGCTGAAGCTGTGTGCCCGGCAGAGGGAGTTTGGCACAAAGGATGGCCTGTTTCCAGAGGAAAGTAAAGTCAGCTGCCCAGGTGCCTGATGTCAGTTTGTAGGAGGCCTTTGGCCCTCCAAGGGAAGCAAGTCTTCCAGTTTGTGGAAGCTTGCATCTGGAAGAAATCCTGTTCCGTTAGGGATTGTAGGTGGCCGAGGCCTGGTGCCCTGCAGAGGGAATTGGGCACAAAGGATGGCCTGTTTCCAGGGGTAAGTAAAGTCAGCTGCCCAGGTGCCTGATGTCAGTTTTTAGGAGGCCTTTGGCCCTCCAAGGGAAGCTAGTCTTCCAGTTTGTGGCAGCTTGCATCTGGAAGAAATCCTGTTCCGTTCGGGATTGTAGGTGGCCGAGGCCAGGTGCCCGGCAGAGGGAGTTGGGCACAAAGGATGGCCTGTTTCCAGTGGTAAGTAAAGTCAGCTGCCCAGGTGCCTGATGTCAGTTTGTAGCAGGCCTTTGGCCCTCCTAGTGAAGCCAGGTTTCTAGCTTGTGGCAGCTTGCATCTGGAAGAAATCTTATTCCGTTCGGGATTGTAGGTGGCTGGAGCTGTGTCCCCGGCAGAGGGCGTTGGGCACAAAGGATGGCCTGTTTCAAGAGGAAAGTAAAGTCAGCTGCCCAGGTTCCTGATGTCAGTTTTTAGGAGGCCTTTGGCCCTCCAAGGTAAGCAAGTCTTCCACTTTGTGGCAGCTTGCATCTGGAAGAAATCCTGTTCCGTTCGGGATTGTAGGTGACCGAGGCCAGGTTCCTGGCAGAGGGAGTTGGGAACAAAGGATGGCCTGTTTCCAGGGGTAAATAAAGTCAGCTGCTCAGATGCCTGGTGTCAGTTTGTAGGAGGCCTTTGGCCCTCCAAGGGAAGCCAGGCTTCCAGCTTGTGCCAGCTTGCATCTGGAAGAAATCCTTTTCGGTTGGGATCGTAGGTGGCCGAGGCCTGGTGCCCTGCTGAGGGAGTTGGGCACAAAGGATGGCCTGTTTCCAGGGGTAAGTAAAGTCAGCTGCCCAGGTGCCTGATGTCAGTTTGTAGGAGGCCTTTGGCCCTCCAAGGGAAGCTAGTCTTCCAGTTTGTGGCAGCTTGCATCTGGAAGAAATCCTGTTCCGTTCGGGATTGTAGGTGACCGCGGCCAAGTGCCCGGCAGAGGGAGTTGGGAACAAAGATGGCCTGTTTCCAGGGGTAAGTAAAGTCAGCTGCCCAGGTGCCTGATGTCAGTTTGTAGGAGGCCTTTGGCCCCCCTAGGGAAGCTAGTCTTCCTTTTCAAGGCAACTTGCATCTGGAAGAAATCCTGTTTTGTTCAAGATTGTAGGTGGCCGAAGCCGGGTGCCCGGCAGAGGGAATTGGGAACAAAGGATGGCCTGTTTCCAGGGGCAAGTAAAGTCAGCTGCCCAGGTGCCTGATGTCAGTTTGTAGCAGGCCTTTGGCCCTCCTAGTGAAGCCAGGTTTCCAGCTTGTGGCAGCTTGCATCTGGAAGAAATCCTGTTCCGTTCGGGATTGTAGGTGGCTGAAGCTGTGTGCCCGGCAGAGGGAGTTTGGCACAAAGGATGGCCTGTTTCCAGAGGAAAGTAAAGTCAGCTGCCCAGGTGCCTGATGTCAGTTTGTAGGAGGCCTTTGGCCCTCCAAGGGAAGCAAGTCTTCCAGTTTGTGGAAGCTTGCATCTGGAAGAAATCCTGTTCCGTTAGGGATTGTAGGTGGCCGAGGCCTGGTGCCCTGCAGAGGGAATTGGGCACAAAGGATGGCCTGTTTCCAGGGGTAAGTAAAGTCAGCTGCCCAGGTGCCTGATGTCAGTTTGTAGGAGGCCTTTGGCCCTCCAAGGGAAGCCAGGCTTCCAGCTTGTGGCAGCTTGCATCTGGAAGAAATCCTGTTCTGTTTGGGATCGTAGGTGGCCGAGGCCAGGTGCCCGGCAGAGGGAGTTGGGCACAAAGGATGGCCTGTTTCCAGGGGTAAGTAAAGTCAGCTGCCCAGGTGCCTGAAGTCAGTTTGTAGAAGGCCTTTGGCCCTCCAACAGAAGCCAGGCTTCCATTTTGTGGCAGCTTGCATCTGGAAGAAATCTTGTTCCGTTCGGGGTTGTAGGTGGCCGAGGCCAGGTGCCTGGCTGAGGGAGTTGGGAACAAAGGATGGCCTGTTTCCAGAGGTAAGTAAAGTCAGCTGCCCAGGTGCCTGATGTCAGTTTCTAGGAGGCCTTTGGCCCTCCAAGGGAAGCTAGTCTTACAGTTTGTGGCAGTTTGCATCTGGAAGAAATCCTGTTCCGTTCGGGATTGTAGGTGGCCGAGGCCAGGTGCCCGGCAGAGGGAGTTGGGCACAAAGGATGGCTTCTTTCCTGAGGAAAGTAAAGTCAGCTGCCCAGGTGCCTGGTGTCAGTTTGTAGGAGGCCTTTGGCCCTCCATGGGAAGCTAGTCTTCCAGTTTGTGGCAGCTTGCATCTGGAAGAAATCCTGTTCCGTTCGGGATTGTAGGTGTCTGAGGCCAGGTGCCCGGCAGAGGGAGTTGGGCACAAAGGATGGCTTCTTTCCTGAGGAAAGCAAAGTCAGCTGCCCAGGTGCCTGGTGTCAGTTTGTAGGAGGCCTTTGGCCCTCCAAGGGAAGCTAGTCTTCCAGTTTGTGGCAGCTTGCATCTGGAAGAAATGCTGTTCCGTTCGGGATTGTAGGTGGCCGAGGAGTGGTGCCCGGCAGAGGGAGTTGGGCACAAAGGATGGCTTCTTTCCAGGGGTAAGTAAAGTCAGCTGCCCAGGTGCCTGAAGTCAGTTTGTAGGAGGCCTTTGGCCCTCCAAGGGAAGCTAGTCTTCCAGTTTGTGGCAACTTGAATCTGGAAGAAATCCTGTTCCGTTCAAGATTGTAGGTGGCCGAGGCCAGGTGCCCGGCAGAGGGAGTTGGCACAAAGGATGGCCTGTTTCCAGGGGTAAGTAAAGTCAGCTGCCCAGGTGCCTGAAGTCAGTTTGTAGGAGGCCTTTGGCCTGCCAAGGGAAGCAAGTCTTCCTATTCAAGGCAACTTGCATCTGGAAGAAATCCTGTTCCGTTCAAGATTGTAGGTGGCCGAGGCCAGGTGCCCGGCAGAGGGAGTTGGGAACAAAGGATGGCCTGTTTCCAGGGGTAAGTAAAGTCAGCTGCCCAGGTGCCTGATGTCAGTTTTTAGGAGGCCTTTGGCCCTCCAAGGGAAGCTAGTCTTCCAGTTTGTGGCAGCTTGCATCTGGAAGAAATCCTGTTCCGTTCGGGATTGTAGGTGGCCGAGGCCAGGTGCCCGGCAGAGGGAGTTGGGCACAAAGGATGGCCTGTTTCCAGTGGTAAGTAAAGTCAGCTGCCCAGGTGCCTGATGTCAGTTTGTAGCAGGCCTTTCGCCCTCCTAGTGAAGCCAGGTTTCTAGCTTGTGGCAGCTTGCATCTGGAAGAAATCTTATTCCGTTCGGGATTGTAGGTGGCTGGAGCTGTGTCCCCGGCAGAGGGCGTTGGGCACAAAGGATGGCCTGTTTCAAGAGGAAAGTAAAGTCAGCTGCCCAGGTTCCTGATGTCAGTTTTTAGGAGGCCTTTGGCCCTCCAAGGGAAGCAAGTCTTCCACTTTGTGGCAGCTTGCATCTGGAAGAAATCCTGTTCCGTTCGGGATTGTAGGTGACCGAGGCCAGGTTCCTGGCAGAGGGAGTTGGGAACAAAGGATGGCCTGTTTCCAGGGGTAAATAAAGTCAGCTGCTCAGATGCCTGGTGTCAGTTTGTAGGAGGCCTTTGGCCCTCCAAGGGAAGCCAGGCTTCCAGCTTGTGGCAGCTTGCATCTGGAAGAAATCCTTTTCGGTTGGGATCGTAGGTGGCCGAGGCCTGGTGCCCTGCTGAGGGAGTTGGGCACAAAGGATGGCCTGTTTCCAGGGGTAAGTAAAGTCAGCTGCCCAGGTGCCTGATGTCAGTTTGTAGGAGGCCTTTGGCCCCCCTAGGGAAGCTAGTCTTCCTTTTCAAGGCAACTTGCATCTGGAAGAAATCCTGTTTTGTTCAAGATTGTAGGTGGCCGAAGCCGGGTGCCCGGCAGAGGGAATTGGGAACAAAGGATGGCCTGTTTACAGGGGCAAGTAAAGTCAGCTGCCCAGGTGCCTGATGTCAGTTTGTAGCAGGCCTTTGGCCCTCCTAGTGAAGCCAGGTTTCCAGCTTGTGGCAGCTTGCATCTGGAAGAAATCCTGTTCCGTTCGGGATTGTAGGTGGCTGAAGCTGTGTGCCCGGCAGAGGGAGTTTGGCACAAAGGATGGCCTGTTTCCAGAGGAAAGTAAAGTCAGCTGCCCAGGTGCCTGATGTCAGTTTGTAGGAGGCCTTTGGCCCTCCAAGGGAAGCAAGTCTTCCAGTTTGTGGAAGCTTGCATCTGGAAGAAATCCTGTTCCGTTAGGGATTGTAGGTGGCCGAGGCCTGGTGCCCTGCAGAGGGAATTGGGCACAAAGGATGGCCTGTTTCCAGGGGTAAGTAAAGTCAGCTGCCCAGGTGCCTGATGTCAGTTTTTAGAAGGCCTTTGGCCCTCCAAGGGAAGCTAGTCTTCCAGTTTGTGGCAGCTTGCATCTGGAAGAAATCCTGTTCCGTTCGGGATTGTAGGTGGCCGAGGCCAGGTGCCCGGCAGAGGGAGTTGGGCACAAAGGATGGCCTGTTTCCAGTGGTAAGTAAAGTCAGCTGCCCAGGTGCCTGATGTCAGTTTGTAGCAGGCCTTTGGCCCTCCAAGGGAAGCCAGGCTTCCAGCTTGTGCCAGCTTGCATCTGGAAGAAATCCTTTTCGGTTGGGATCGTAGGTGGCCGAGGCCTGGTGCCCTGCTGAGGGAGTTGGGCACAAAGGATGGCCTGTTTCCAGGGGTAAGTAAAGTCAGCTGCCCAGGTGCCTGATGTCAGTTTGTAGGAGGCCTTTGGCCCTCCAAGGGAAGCTAGTCTTCCAGTTTGTGGCAGCTTGCATCTGGAAGAAATCCTGTTCCGTTTGGGATTGTAGGTGGCTGATGCCTGGTGCCCGGCAGAGGGAGTTGGGCACAAAGGATGGCCTGTTTCCAGGGGTAAGTAAAGTCAGCTGCCCAGGTGCCTGATGTCAGTTTGTAGGAGGCCTTTGCTCCTCCATGGGAAGTCAGGCTTCCAGCTTGTGGCAGCTTTCATCTGGAAGATATGCTGTTCCATTTGGGATCGTTGGTGGCCGAGGCCTGGTGCCCGGCAGAGGGAGTTGGGCACAAATGATGGCCTGTTTCGAAGGGTAAGTAAAGTCAGCTGCCCAGGTGCCTGATGTCAGTTTGTAGGAGGCCTTTGGCCCTCCAAGGGAAGCTAGTCTTCCTGTTCAAGGAAACTTGCAACTGGAAGAAATCCTGTTCCGTTCAAGATTGTAGGTGGCCGAGGCCTGGTGCCCGGCAGAGGGAGTTGGCACAAAGGATGGCCTGTTTCCAGGGGTAAGTAAAGTCAGCTGCCCAGGTGCCTGAAGTCAGTTTTTAGGAGGCCTTTGGCCCTCCAAGGGAAGCTAGTCTTCCTGTTCAAGGCAACTTGCATCTGGAAGAAATCCTGTTCCGTTAAGGATTGTAGGTGGCCGAGGCCTGGTGCCCGGCAGAGGTAGTTGGGCTCAAACGATGGCCTGTTTCCAGGGGTAAGTAAAGTCAGCTGCCCAGGTTCCTGAAGTCAGTTTGTAGAATGCCTTTGGCCCTCCAAGGCAAGCCAGGCTTCCAGCTTGTGGCAGCTTGCATCTGGAAGAAATCCTTTTCCGTTTGGGATCGAAGGTGGCCGAGGCCTGGTGCCCGGCAGAGGGAGCTGGGCACAAAGGATGGCCTGTTTCCAGGGGTAAGTAAAGTCAGCTGCCCAGGTGCCTGATGTCAGTTTGTAGGAGGCCTTTGGCCCTCCAAGGGAAGCTAGTCTTCCAGTTTGTGGCAGCTTGCATCTGGAAGAAATCCTGTTCTGTTCGGGATTGTAGGTGGCTGAGGCCAGGTGCCCGGAAGAGGGAGTTGGGCACAAAGGATGGCCTGTTTCTAGGGGTAAGTAAAGTCAGCTGCCCAGGAGCCTGATGTCAGTTTGTAGGAGACGTTTGGCCCTCCAAGGGAAGCCAGGCTTCCAGCTTGTGGCAGCTTGCATCTGGAAGAAATGCTGTTCCGTTCGGGATTATAGGTGGCCGAGGCTAGGTGCCCGGCAGAGGGAGTTGGGCACAAATGATGGCCTGTTTCCAGGGGTAAGTAAAGTCAGCTGCCCAGGTGCCTGATGTCAGTTTGTAGGAGGCCTTTGCCCCTCCATGGGAAGTCAGGCTTCCTCCTTGTGGCAGCTTGCATCTGGAAGAAATCCTGTTCCGTTTGGGATCGTAGGTGGCCGAGGCCTGGTGCCCGGCAAAGGGAGTTGGGCACAAAGGATGGCCTGCTTCCAGGGGTAAGTAAAGTCAGCTGCCCAGGTGCCTGATGTCAGTTTGTAGGAGGCCTTTGGCCCTCCAAGGGAAGCTAGTCTTCCAGTTTGTGGCAGCTTGCATCTGGAAGAAATCCTGTTCCGTTTGGGATTGTAGGTGGCCGAGGCCTGGTGCCTGGCAAAGGGAGTTGGGCACAAAGGATGGCCTGTTTCCAGGGGTAAGTAAAGTCAGCTGCCCAGGTGCCTGATGTCAGTTTGTAGGAGGCCTTTGGCCCTCATAGGGAAGCTAGTATTCCAGTTTGTGGCAGCTTGCATCTGGAAGAAATCCTGTTCCGTTCGGGATTGTAGGTGGCCGAGGCCAGGTGCCCGGCAGAGGGAGTTGGGCACAAAGGATGGGCCTGTTTCCAGGGGTAAGTAAAGTCAGCTGCCCAGGTGCCTGATGTCAGTTTGTAGGAGGCCTTTGGCCCTCCAAGGGAAGCAAGTCTTCCAGTTGGTGGAAGCTTGCATCTGGAAGAAATGCTGTTCCGTTCGGGATTGTAGGTGGCCGAGGCCTGGTGCCCGGCATAGGGAGTTGGGCACAAAGGATGGCTTCTTTCCAGGGGTAAGTAAAGTCAGCTGCCCAGGTGCCTGAAGTCAGTTTGTAGGAGGCCTTTGGCCCTCCAAGGGAAGCTAGTCTTCCAGTTTGTGGCAACTTGAATCTGGAAGAAATCCTGTTCCGTTCAAGATTGTAGGTGGCCGAGGCCAGGTGCCCGGCAGAGGGAGTTGGCACAAAGGATGGCCTGTTTCCAGGGGTAAGTAAAGTCAGCTGCCCAGGTGCCTGAAGTCAGTTTGTAGGAGGCCTTTGGCCTGCCAAGGGAAGCTAGTCTTCCTATTCAAGGCAACTTGCATCTGGAAGAAATCCTGTTCCGTTCAAGATTGTAGGTGGCCGAGTCCAGGTGCCCGGCAGAGGGAGTTGGGAACAAATGATGGCCTGTTTCCAGGGGTAAGTAAAGTCAGCTGCCCAGGTGCCTGATGTCAGTTTTTAGGAGGCCTTTGGCCCTCCAAGGGAAGCTAGTCTTCCAGTTTGTGGCAGCTTGCATCTGGAAGAAATCCTGTTCCGTTCGAGATTGTAGGTGGCCGAGGCCAGGTGCCCGGCGTGCCCGGCAGAGGGAGTTGGGCACAAAGGATGGCCTGTTTCCAGGGGTAAGTAAAGTCAGCTGCCCAGGTGCCTGATGTCAGTTTGTAGCAGGCCTTTGGCCCTCCTAGTGAATTCAGGTTTCTAGCTTGTGGCAGCTTGCATCTGGAAGAAATCTTATTCCGTTCAGGATTGTAGGTGGCTGGAGCTGTGTCCCCGGCAGAGGGCGTTGGGCACAAAGGATGGCCTGTTTCAAGAGGAAAGTAAAGTCAGCTGCCCAGGTTCCTGATGTCAGTTTTTAGGAGGCCTTTGGCCCTCCAAAGGAAGCAAGTCTTCCACTTTGTGGCAGCTTGCATCTGGAAGAAATCCTGTTCCGTTCGGGATTGTAGGTGACCGAGGCCAGGTTCCTGGCAGAGGGAGTTGGGAACAAAGGATGGCCTGTTTCCAGGGGTAAATAAAGTCAGCTGCTCACATGCCTGGTGTCAGTTTGTAGGAGGCCTTTGGCCCTCCAAGGGAAGCCAGGCTTCCAGCTTGTGGCAGCTTGCATCTGGAAGAAATCCTTTTCGGTTGGGATCGTAGGTGGCCGAGGCCTTGTGCCCTGCTGAGGGAGTTGGGCACAAAGGATGGCCTGTTTCCAGGGGTAAGTAAAGTCAGCTGCCCAGGTGCCTGATGTCAGTTTGTAGGAGGCCTTTGGCCCTCCAAGGGAAGCTAGTCTTCCAGTTTGTGGCAGCTTGCATCTGGAAGAAATCCTGTTCCGTTCGGGATTGTAGGTGACCGCGGCCAAGTGCCCGGCAGAGGGAGTTGGGAACAAAGATGGCCTGTTTCCAGGGGTAAGTAAAGTCAGCTGCCCAGGTGCCTGATGTCAGTTTGTAGGAGGCCTTTGACCCCCTAGGGAAGCTAGTCTTCCTTTTCAAGGCAACTTGCATCTGGAAGAAATCCTGTTTTGTTCAAGATTGTAGGTGGCCGAAGCCGGGTGCCCGGCAGAGGGAATTGGGAACAAAGGATGGCCTGTTTCCAGGGGCAAGTAAAGTCAGCTGCCCAGGTGCCTGATGTCAGTTTGTAGCAGGCCTTTGGCCCTCCTAGTGAAGCCAGGTTTCCAGCTTGTGGCAGCTTGCATCTGGAAGAAATCCTGTTCCGTTCGGGATTGTAGGTGGCTGAAGCTGTGTGCCCGGCAGAGGGAGTTTGGCACAAAGGATGGCCTGTTTCCAGAGGAAAGTAAAGTCAGCTGCCCAGGTGCCTGATGTCAGTTTGTAGGAGGCCTTTGGCCCTCCAAGGGAAGCAAGTCTTCCAGTTTGTGGAAGCTTGCATCTGGAAGAAATCCTGTTCCGTTAGGGATTGTAGGTGGCCGAGGCCTGGTGCCCTGCAGAGGGAATTGGGCACAAAGGATGGCCTGTTTCCAGGGGTAAGTAAAGTCAGCTGCCCAGGTGCCTGATGTCAGTTTTTAGGAGGCCTTTGGCCCTCCAAGGGAAGCTAGTCTTCCAGTTTGTGGCAGCTTGCATCTGGAAGAAATCCTGTTCCGTTCGGGATTGTAGGTGGCCGAGGCCAGGTGCCCGGCAGAGGGAGTTGGGCACAAAGGATGGCCTGTTTCCAGTGGTAAGTAAAGTCAGCTGCCCAGGTGCCTGATGTCAGTTTGTAGCAGGCCTTTGGCCCTCCTAGTGAAGCCAGGTTTCTAGCTTGTGGCAGCTTGCATCTGGAAGAAATCTTATTCCGTTCGGGATTGTAGGTGGCTGGAGCTGTGTCCCCGGCAGAGGGCGTTGGGCACAAAGGATGGCCTGTTTCAAGAGGAAAGTAAAGTCAGCTGCCCAGGTTCCTGATGTCAGTTTTTAGGAGGCCTTTGGCCCTCCAAGGTAAGCAAGTCTTCCACTTTGTGGCAGCTTGCATCTGGAAGAAATCCTTCGGGATTGTAGGTGACCGAGGCCAGGTTCCTGGCAGAGGGAGTTGGGAACAAAGGATGGCCTGTTTCCAGGGGTAAATAAAGTCAGCTGCTCAGATGCCTGGTGTCAGTTTGTAGGAGGCCTTTGGCCCTCCAAGGGAAGCCAGGCTTCCAGCTTGTGCCAGCTTGCATCTGGAAGAAATCCTTTTCGGTTGGGATCGTAGGTGGCCGAGGCCTGGTGCCCCTGCTGAGGGAGTTGGGCACAAAGGATGGCCTGTTTCCAGGGGTAAGTAAAGTCAGCTGCCCAGGTGCCTGATGTCAGTTTGTAGGAGGCCTTTGGCCCTCCAAGGGAAGCTAGTCTTCCAGTTTGTGGCAGCTTGCATCTGGAAGAAATCCTGTTCCGTTCGGGATTGTAGGTGACCGCGGCCAAGTGCCCGGCAGAGGGAGTTGGGAACAAAGATGGCCTGTTTCCAGGGGTAAGTAAAGTCAGCTGCCCAGGTGCCTGATGTCAGTTTGTAGGAGGCCTTTGGCCCCCCTAGGGAAGCTAGTCTTCCTTTTCAAGGCAACTTGCATCTGGAAGAAATCCTGTTTTGTTCAAGATTGTAGGTGGCCGAAGCCGGGTGCCCGGCAGAGGGAATTGGGAACAAAGGATGGCCTGTTTCCAGGGGCAAGTAAAGTCAGCTGCCCAGGTGCCTGATGTCAGTTTGTAGCAGGCCTTTGGCCCTCCTAGTGAAGCCAGGTTTCCAGCTTGTGGCAGCTTGCATCTGGAAGAAATCCTGTTCCGTTCGGGATTGTAGGTGGCTGAAGCTGTGTGCCCGGCAGAGGGAGTTTGGCACAAAGGATGGCCTGTTTCCAGAGGAAAGTAAAGTCAGCTGCCCAGGTGCCTGATGTCAGTTTGTAGGAGGCCTTTGGCCCTCCAAGGGAAGCAAGTCTTCCAGTTTGTGGAAGCTTGCATCTGGAAGAAATCCTGTTCCGTTAGGGATTGTAGGTGGCCGAGGCCTGGTGCCCTGCAGAGGGAATTGGGCACAAAGGATGGCCTGTTTCCAGGGGTAAGTAAAGTCAGCTGCCCAGGTGCCTGATGTCAGTTTGTAGGAGGCCTTTGGCCCTCCAAGGGAAGCCAGGCTTCCAGCTTGTGGCAGCTTGCATCTGGAAGAAATCCTGTTCTGTTTGGGATCGTAGGTGGCCGAGGCCAGGTGCCCGGCAGAGGGAGTTGGGCACAAAGAATGGCCTGTTTCCAGTGGTAAGTAAAGTCAGCTGCCCAGGTGCCTGATGTCAGTTTGTAGCAGGCCTTTGGCCCTCCAAGGGAAGCCAGGCTTCCAGCTTGTGCCAGCTTGCATCTGGAAGAAATCCTTTTCGGTTGGGATCGTAGGTGGCCGAGGCCTGGTGCCCTGCTGAGGGAGTTGGGCACAAAGGATGGCCTGTTTCCAGGGGTAAGTAAAGTCAGCTGCCCAGGTGCCTGATGTCAGTTTGTAGGAGGCCTTTGGCCCTCCAAGGGAAGCTAGTCTTCCAGTTTGTGGCAGCTTGCATCTGGAAGAAATCCTGTTCCGTTTGGGATTGTAGGTGGCTGATGCCTGGTGCCCGGCAGAGGGAGTTGGGCACAAAGGATGGCCTGTTTCCAGGGGTAAGTAAAGTCAGCTGCCCAGGTGCCTGATGTCAGTTTGTAGGAGGCCTTTGCTCCTCCATGGGAAGTCAGGCTTCCAGCTTGTGGCAGCTTTCATCTGGAAGATATGCTGTTCCATTTGGGATCGTTGGTGGCCGAGGCCTGGTGCCCGGCAGAGGGAGTTGGGCACAAATGATGGCCTGTTTCGAAGGGTAAGTAAAGTCAGCTGCCCAGGTGCCTGATGTCAGTTTGTAGGAGGCCTTTGGCCCTCCAAGGGAAGCTAGTCTTCCTGTTCAAGGAAACTTGCAACTGGAAGAAATCCTGTTCCGTTCAAGATTGTAGGTGGCCGAGGCCTGGTGCCCGGCAGAGGGAGTTGGCACAAAGGATGGCCTGTTTCCAGGGGTAAGTAAAGTCAGCTGCCCAGGTGCCTGAAGTCAGTTTTTAGGAGGCCTTTGGCCCTCCAAGGGAAGCTAGTCTTCCTGTTCAAGGCAACTTGCATCTGGAAGAAATCCTGTTCCGTTAAGGATTGTAGGTGGCCGAGGCCTGGTGCCCGGTAGAGGTAGTTGGGCTCAAACGATGGCCTGTTTCCAGGGGTAAGTAAAGTCAGCTGCCCAGGTTCCTGAAGTCAGTTTGTAGAATGCCTTTGGCCCTCCAAGGCAAGCCAGGCTTCCAGCTTGTGGCAGCTTGCATCTGGAAGAAATCCTTTTCCGTTTGGGATCGTAGGTGGCCGAGGCCTGGTGCCCGGCAGAGGGAGCTGGGCACAAAGGATGGCCTGTTTCCAGGGGTAAGTAAAGTCAGCTGCCCAGGTGCCTGATGTCAGTTTGTAGGAGGCCTTTGGCCCTCCAAGGGAAGCTAGTCTTCCAGTTTGTGGCAGCTTGCATCTGGAAGAAATCCTGTTCTGTTCGGGATTGTAGGTGGCTGAGGCCAGGTGCCCGGAAGAGGGAGTTGGGCACAAAGGATGGCCTGTTTCTAGGGGTAAGTAAAGTCAGCTGCCCAGGAGCCTGATGTCAGTTTGTAGGAGACGTTTGGCCCTCCAAGGGAAGCCAGGCTTCCAGCTTGTGGCAGCTTGCATCTGGAAGAAATGCTGTTCCGTTCGGGATTATAGGTGGCCGAGGCTAGGTGCCCGGCAGAGGGAGTTGGGCACAAATGATGGCCTGTTTCCAGGGGTAAGTAAAGTCAGCTGCCCAGGTGCCTGATGTCAGTTTGTAGGAGGCCTTTGCCCCTCCATGGGAAGTCAGGCTTCCTCCTTGTGGCAGCTTGCATCTGGAAGAAATCCTGTTCCGTTTGGGATCGTAGGTGGCCGAGGCCTGGTGCCCGGCAAAGGGAGTTGGGCACAAAGGATGGCCTGTTTCCAGGGGTAAGTAAAGTCAGCTGCCCAGGTGCCTGATGTCAGTTTGTAGGAGGCCTTTGGCCCTCCAAGGGAAGCTAGTCTTCCAGTTTGTGGCAGCTTGCATCTGGAAGAAATCCTGTTCCGTTTGGGATTGTAGGTGGCCGAGGCCTGGTGCCTGGCAAAGGGAGTTGGGCACAAAGGATGGCCTGTTTCCAGGGGTAAGTAAAGTCAGCTGCCCAGGTGCCTGATGTCAGTTTGTAGGAGGCCTTTGGCCCTCATAGGGAAGCTAGTATTCCAGTTTGTGGCAGCTTGCATCTGGAAGAAATCCTGTTCCGTTCGGGATTGTAGGTGGCCGAGGCCAGGTGCCCGGCAGAGGGAGTTGGGCACAAAGGATGGCCTGTTTCCAGGGGTAAGTAAAGTCAGCTGCCCAGGTGCCTGATGTCAGTTTGTAGGAGGCCTTTGGCCCTCCAAGGGAAGCAAGTCTTCCAGTTGGTGGAAGCTTGCATCTGGAAGAAATGCTGTTCCGTTCGGGATTGTAGGTGGCCGAGGCCTGGTGCCCGGCATAGGGAGTTGGGCACAAAGGATGGCTTCTTTCCAGGGTAAGTAAAGTCAGCTGCCCAGGTGCCTGAAGTCAGTTTGTAGGAGGCCTTTGGCCCTCCAAGGGAAGCTAGTCTTCCAGTTTGTGGCAACTTGAATCTGGAAGAAATCCTGTTCCGTTCAAGATTGTAGGTGGCCGAGGCCAGGTGCCCGGCAGAGGGAGTTGGCACAAAGGATGGCCTGTTTCCAGGGGTAAGTAAAGTCAGCTGCCCAGGTGCCTGAAGTCAGTTTGTAGGAGGCCTTTGGCCTGCCAAGGGAAGCTAGTCTTCCTATTCAAGGCAACTTGCATCTGGAAGAAATCCTGTTCCGTTCAAGATTGTAGGTGGCCGAGTCCAGGTGCCCGGCAGAGGGAGTTGGGAACAAATGATGGCCTGTTTCCAGGGGTAAGTAAAGTCAGCTGCCCAGGTGCCTGATGTCAGTTTTTAGGAGGCCTTTGGCCCTCCAAGGAAGCTAGTCTTCCAGTTTGTGGCAGCTTGCATCTGGAAGAAATCCTGTTCCGTTCGGGATTGTAGGTGGCCGAGGCCAGGTGCCCGGCAGAGGGAGTTGGGCACAAAGGATGGCCTGTTTCCAGTGGTAAGTAAAGTCAGCTGCCCAGGTGCCTGATGTCAGTTTGTAGCAGGCCTTTGGCCCTCCTAGTGAATTCAGGTTTCTAGCTTGTGGCAGCTTGCATCTGGAAGAAATCTTATTCCGTTCGGGATTGTAGGTGGCTGGAGCTGTGTCCCCGGCAGAGGGCGTTGGGCACAAAGGATGGCCTGTTTCAAGAGGAAAGTAAAGTCAGCTGCCCAGGTTCCTGATGTCAGTTTTTAGGAGGCCTTTGGCCCTCCAAAGGAAGCAAGTCTTCCACTTTGTGGCAGCTTGCATCTGGAAGAAATCCTGTTCCGTTCGGGATTGTAGGTGACCGAGGCCAGGTTCCTGGCAGAGGGAGTTGGGAACAAAGGATGGCCTGTTTCCAGGGGTAAATAAAGTCAGCTGCTCACATGCCTGGTGTCAGTTTGTAGGAGGCCTTTGGCCCTCCAAGGGAAGCCAGGCTTCCAGCTTGTGGCAGCTTGCATCTGGAAGAAATCCTTTTCGGTTGGGATCGTAGGTGGCCGAGGCCTTGTGCCCTGCTGAGGGAGTTGGGCACAAAGGATGGCCTGTTTCCAGGGGTAAGTAAAGTCAGCTGCCCAGGTGCCTGATGTCAGTTTGTAGGAGGCCTTTGGCCCTCCAAGGGAAGCTAGTCTTCCAAATTGTGGCAGCTTGCATCTGGAAGAAATCCTGTTCCGTTCGGGATTGTAGGTGACCGCGGCCAAGTGCCCGGCAGAGGGAGTTGGGAACAAAGATGGCCTGTTTCCAGGGGTAAGTAAAGTCAGCTGCCCAGGTGCCTGATGTCAGTTTGTAGGAGGCCTTTGACCCCCTAGGGAAGCTAGTCTTCCTTTTCAAGGCAACTTGCATCTGGAAGAAATCCTGTTTTGTTCAAGATTGTAGGTGGCCGAAGCCGGGTGCCCGGCAGAGGGAATTGGGAACAAAGGATGGCCTGTTTCCAGGGGCAAGTAAAGTCAGCTGCCCAGGTGCCTGATGTCAGTTTGTAGCAGGCCTTTGGCCCTCCTAGTGAAGCCAGGTTTCCAGCTTGTGGCAGCTTGCATCTGGAAGAAATCCTGTTCCGTTCGGGATTGTAGGTGGCTGAAGCTGTGTGCCCGGCAGAGGGAGTTTGGCACAAAGGATGGCCTGTTTCCAGAGGAAAGTAAAGTCAGCTGCCCAGGTGCCTGATGTCAGTTTGTAGGAGGCCTTTGGCCCTCCAAGGGAAGCAAGTCTTCCAGTTTGTGGAAGCTTGCATCTGGAAGAAATCCTGTTCCGTTAGGGATTGTAGGTGGCCGAGGCCTGGTGCCCTGCAGAGGGAATTGGGCACAAAGGATGGCCTGTTTCCAGGGGTAAGTAAAGTCAGCTGCCCAGGTGCCTGATGTCAGTTTTTAGGAGGCCTTTGGCCCTCCAAGGGAAGCTAGTCTTCCAGTTTGTGGCAGCTTGCATCTGGAAGAAATCCTGTTCCGTTCGGGATTGTAGGTGGCCGAGGCCAGGTGCCCGGCAGAGGGAGTTGGGCACAAAGGATGGCCTGTTTCCAGTGGTTAGTAAAGTCAGCTGCCCAGGTGCCTGATGTCAGTTTGTAGCAGGCCTTTGGCCCTCCTAGTGAAGCCAGGTTTCTAGCTTGTGGCAGCTTGCATCTGGAAGAAATCTTATTCCGTTCGGGATTGTAGGTGGCTGGAGCTGTGTCCCCGGCAGAGGGCGTTGGGCACAAAGGATGGCCTGTTTCAAGAGGAAAGTAAAGTCAGCTGCCCAGGTTCCTGATGTCAGTTTTTAGGAGGCCTTTGGCCCTCCAAGGGAAGCAAGTCTTCCACTTTGTGGCAGCTTGCATCTGGAAGAAATCCTGTTCCGTTCGGGATTGTAGGTGACCGAGGCCAGGTTCCTGGCAGAGGGAGTTGGGAACAAAGGATGGCCTGTTTCCAGGGGTAAATAAAGTCAGCTGCTCAGATGCCTGGTGTCAGTTTGTAGGAGGCCTTTGGCCCTCCAAGGGAAGCCAGGCTTCCAGCTTGTGCCAGCTTGCATCTGGAAGAAATCCTTTTCGGTTGGGATCGTAGGTGGCCGAGGCCTGGTGCCCTGCTGAGGGAGTTGGGCACAAAGGATGGCCTGTTTCCAGGGGTAAGTAAAGTCAGCTGCCCAGGTGCCTGATGTCAGTTTGTAGGAGGCCTTTGGCCCTCCAAGGGAAGCTAGTCTTCCACTTCGTGGCAGCTTGCATCTGGAAGAAATCCTGTTCCGTTCGGGATTGTAGGTGACCGCGGCCAAGTGCCCGGCAGAGGGAGTTGGGAACAAAGATGGCCTGTTTCCAGGGGTAAGTAAAGTCAGCTGCCCAGGTGCCTGATGTCAGTTTGTAGGAGGCCTTTGGCCCCCCTAGGGAAGCTAGTCTTCCTTTTCAAGGCAACTTGCATCTGGAAGAAATCCTGTTTTGTTCAAGATTGTAGGTGGCCGAAGCCGGGTGCCCGGCAGAGGGAATTGGGAACAAAGGATGGCCTGTTTACAGGGGCAAGTAAAGTCAGCTGCCCAGGTGCCTGATGTCAGTTTGTAGCAGGCCTTTGGCCCTCCTAGTGAAGCCAGGTTTCCAGCTTGTGGCAGCTTGCATCTGGAAGAAATCCTGTTCCGTTCGGGATTGTAGGTGGCTGAAGCTGTGTGCCCGGCAGAGGGAGTTTGGCACAAAGGATGGCCTGTTTCCAGAGGAAAGTAAAGTCAGCTGCCCAGGTGCCTGATGTCAGTTTGTAGGAGGCCTTTGGCCCTCCAAGGGAAGCAAGTCTTCCAGTTTGTGGAAGCTTGCATCTGGAAGAAATCCTGTTCCGTTAGGGATTGTAGGTGGCCGAGGCCTGGTGCCCTGCAGAGGGAATTGGGCACAAAGGATGGCCTGTTTCCAGGGGTAAGTAAAGTCAGCTGCCCAGGTGCCTGATGTCAGTTTTTAGAAGGCCTTTGGCCCTCCAAGGGAAGCTAGTCTTCCAGTTTGTGGCAGCTTGCATCTGGAAGAAATCCTGTTCCGTTCGGGATTGTAGGTGGCCGAGGCCAGGTGCCCGGCAGAGGGAGTTGGGCACAAAGGATGGCCTGTTTCCAGTGGTAAGTAAAGTCAGCTGCCCAGGTGCCTGATGTCAGTTTGTAGCAGGCCTTTGGCCCTCCAAGGGAAGCCAGGCTTCCAGCTTGTGCCAGCTTGCATCTGGAAGAAATCCTTTTCGGTTGGGATCGTAGGTGGCCGAGGCCTGGTGCCCTGCTGAGGGAGTTGGGCACAAAGGATGGCCTGTTTCCAGGGGTAAGTAAAGTCAGCTGCCCAGGTGCCTGATGTCAGTTTGTAGGAGGCCTTTGGCCCTCCAAGGGAAGCTAGTCTTCCAGTTTGTGGCAGCTTGCATCTGGAAGAAATCCTGTTCCGTTTGGGATTGTAGGTGGCTGATGCCTGGTGCCCGGCAGAGGGAGTTGGGCACAAAGGATGGCCTGTTTCCAGGGGTAAGTAAAGTCAGCTGCCCAGGTGCCTGATGTCAGTTTGTAGGAGGCCTTTGCTCCTCCATGGGAAGTCAGGCTTCCAGCTTGTGGCAGCTTTCATCTGGAAGATATGCTGTTCCATTTGGGATCGTTGGTGGCCGAGGCCTGGTGCCCGGCAGAGGGAGTTGGGCACAAATGATGGCCTGTTTCGAAGGGTAAGTAAAGTCAGCTGCCCAGGTGCCTGATGTCAGTTTGTAGGAGGCCTTTGGCCCTCCAAGGGAAGCTAGTCTTCCTGTTCAAGGAAACTTGCAACTGGAAGAAATCCTGTTCCGTTCAAGATTGTAGGTGGCCGAGGCCTGGTGCCCGGCAGAGGGAGTTGGCACAAAGGATGGCCTGTTTCCAGGGGTAAGTAAAGTCAGCTGCCCAGGTGCCTGAAGTCAGTTTGTAGAAGGCCTTTGGCCCTCCAACAGAAGCCAGGCTTCCATTTTGTGGCAGCTTGCATCTGGAAGAAATCTTGTTCCGTTCGGGGTTGTAGGTGGCCGAGGCCAGGTGCCTGGCTGAGGGAGTTGGGAACAAATGATGGCCTGTTTCCAGAGGTAAGTAAAGTCAGCTGCCCAGGTGCCTGATGTCAGTTTCTAGGAGGCCTTTGGCCCTCCAAGGGAAGCTAGTCTTCCAGTTTGTGGCAGCTTGCATCTGGAAGAAATCCTGTTCCGTTCGGGATTGTAGGTGGCCGAGGCCAGGTGCCCGGCAGAGGGAGTTGGGCACAAAGGATGGCTTCTTTCCTGAGGAAAGTAAAGTCAGCTGCCCAGGTGCCTGGTGTCAGTTTTTAGGAGGCCTTTGGCCCTCCATGGGAAGCTAGTCTTCCAGTTTGTGGCAGCTTGCATCTGGAAGAAATCCTGTTCCGTTCGGGATTGTAGGTGTCTGAGGCCAGGTGCCCGGCAGAGGGAGTTGGGCACAAAGGATGGCTTCTTCTCTGAGGAAAGTAAAGTCAGCTGCCCAGGTGCCTGGTGTCAGTTTGTAGGAGGCCTTTGGCCCTCCAAGGGAAGCTAGTCTTCCAGTTTGTGGCAGCTTGCATCTGGAAGAAATGCTGTTCCGTTCGGGATTGTAGGTGGCCGAGGCCTGGTGCCCGGCAGAGGGAGTTGGGCACAAAGGATGGCTTCTTTCCAGGGGTAAGTAAAGTCAGCTGCCCAGGTGCCTGAAGTCAGTTTGTAGGAGGCCTTTGGCCCTCCAAGGGAAGCTAGTCTTCCAGTTTGTGGCAACTTGAATCTGGAAGAAATCCTGTTCCGTTCAAGATTGTAGGTGGCCGAGGCCAGGTGCCCGGCAGAGGGAGTTGGCACAAAGGATGGCCTGTTTCCAGGGGTAAGTAAAGTCAGCTGCCCAGGTGCCTGAAGTCAGTTTGTAGGAGGCCTTTGGCCTGCCAAGGGAAGCTAGTCTTCCTATTCAAGGCAACTTGCATCTGGAAGAAATCCTGTTCCGTTCAAGATTGTAGGTGGCCGAGGCCAGGTGCCCGGCAGAGGGAGTTGGGAACAAAGGATGGCCTGTTTCCAGGGGTAAGTAAAGTCAGCTGCCCAGGTGCCTGATGTCAGTTTTTAGGAGGCCTTTGGCCCTCCAAGGGAAGCTAGTCTTCCAGTTTGTGGCAGCTTGCATCTGGAAGAAATCCTGTTCCGTTCGGGATTGTAGGTGGCCGAGGCCAGGTGCCCGGCAGAGGGAGTTGGGCACAAAGGATGGCCTGTTTCCAGTGGTAAGTAAAGTCAGCTGCCCAGGTGCCTGATGTCAGTTTGTAGCAGGCCTTTGGCCCTCCAAGGCAAGCCAGGCTTCCAGCTTGTGCCAGCTTGCATCTGGAAGAAATCCTTTTCGGTTGGGATCGTAGGTGGCCGAGGCCTGGTGCCCTGCTGAGGGAGTTGGGCACAAAGGATGGCCTGTTTCCAGGGGTAAGTAAAGTCAGCTGCCCAGGTGCCTGATGTCAGTTTGTAGGAGGCCTTTGGCCCTCCAAGGGAAGCTAGTCTTCCAGTTCGTGGCAGCTTGCATCTGGAAGAAATCCTGTTCCGTTCGGGATTGTAGGTGACCGCGGCCAAGTGCCCGGCAGAGGGAGTTGGGAACAAAGATGGCCTGTTTCCAGGGGTAAGTAAAGTCAGCTGCCCAGGTGCCTGATGTCAGTTTGTAGGAGGCCTTTGGCCCCCCTAGGGAAGCTAGTCTTCCTTTTCAAGGCAACTTGCATCTGGAAGAAATCCTGTTTTGTTCAAGATTGTAGGTGGCCGAAGCCGGGTGCCCGGCAGAGGGAATTGGGAACAAAGGATGGCCTGTTTCCAGGGGCAAAAAAAGTCAGCTGCCCAGGTGCCTGATGTCAGTTTGTAGCAGGCCTTTGGCCCTCCTAGTGAAGCCAGGTTTCCAGCTTGTGGCAGCTTGCATCTGGAAGAAATCCTGTTCCGTTCGGGATTGTAGGTGGCTGAAGCTGTGTGCCCGGCAGAGGGAGTTTGGCACAAAGGATGGCCTGTTTCCAGAGGAAAGTAAAGTCAGCTGCCCAGGTGCCTGATGTCAGTTTGTAGGAGGCCTTTGGCCCTCCAAGGGAAGCAAGTCTTCCAGTTTGTGGAAGCTTGCATCTGGAAGAAATCCTTTTCCGTTAGGGATTGTAGGTGGCCGAGGCCTGGTGCCCTGCAGAGGGAATTGGGCACAAAGGATGGCCTGTTTCCAGGGGTAAGTAAAGTCAGCTGCCCAAGTGCCTGATGTCAGTTTTTAGAAGGCCTTTGGCCCTCCAAGGGAAGCTAGTCTTCCAGTTTGTGGCAGCTTGCATCTGGAAGAAATCCTGTTCCGTTCGGGATTGTAGGTGGCCGAGGCCAGGTGCCCGGCAGAGGGAGTTGGGCACAAAGGATGGCCTGTTTCCAGTGGTAAGTAAAGTCAGCTGCCCAGGTGCCTGATGTCAGTTTGTAGCAGGCCTTTGGCCCTCCTAGTGAAGCCAGGTTTCTAGCTTGTGGCAGCTTGCATCTGGAAGAAATCTTATTCCGTTCGGGATTGTAGGTGGCTGGAGCTGTGTCCCCGGCAGAGGGCGTTGGGCACAAAGGATGGCCTGTTTCAAGAGGAAAGTAAAGTCAGCTGCCCAGGTTCCTGATGTCAGTTTTTAGGAGGCCTTTGGCCCTCCAAGGGAAGCAAGTCTTCCACTTTGTGGCAGCTTGCATCTGGAAGAAATCCTGTTCCGTTCGGGATTGTAGGTGACCGAGGCCAGGTTCCTGGCAGAGGGAGTTGGGAACAAAGGATGGCCTGTTTCCAGGGGTAAATAAAGTCAGCTGCTCAGATGCCTGGTGTCAGTTTGTAGGAGGCCTTTGGCCCTCCAAGGGAAGCCAGGCTTCCAGCTTGTGGCAGCTTGCATCTGGAAGAAATCCTTTTCGGTTGGGATCGTAGGTGGCCGAGGCCTGGTGCCCTGCTGAGGGAGTTGGGCACAAAGGATGGCCTGTTTCCAGGGGTAAGTAAAGTCAGCTGCCCAGGTGCCTGATGTCAGTTTGTAGGAGGCCTTTGGCCCTCCAAGGAAAGCTAGTCTTCCAGTTTGTGGCAGCTTGCATCTGGAAGAAATCCTGTTCCGTTCGGGATTGTAGGTGACCGCGGCCAAGTGCCCGGCAGAGGGAGTTGGGAACAAAGATGGCCTGTTTCCAGGGGTAAGTAAAGTCAGCTGCCCAGGTGCCTGATGTCAGTTTGTAGGAGGCCTTTGGCCCCCCTAGGGAAGCTAGTCTTCCTTTTCAAGGCAACTTGCATCTGGAAGAAATCCTGTTTTGTTCAAGATTGTAGGTGGCCGAAGCCGGGTGCCCGGCAGAGGGAATTGGGAACAAAGGATGGCCTGTTTACAGGGGCAAGTAAAGTCAGCTGCCCAGGTGCCTGATGTCAGTTTGTAGCAGGCCTTTGGCCCTCCTAGTGAAGCAAGGTTTCCAGCTTGTGGCAGCTTGCATCTGGAAGAAATCCTGTTCCGTTCGGGATTGTAGGTGGCTGAAGCTGTGTGCCCGGCAGAGGGAGTTGGGCACAAAGGATGGCCTGTTTCCAGAGGAAAGTAAAGTCAGCTGCCCAGGTGCCTGATGTCAGTTTGTAGGAGGCCTTTGGCCCTCCAAGGGAAGCAAGTCTTCCAGTTTGTGGAAGCTTGCATCTGGAAGAAATCCTGTTCCGTTAGGGATTGTAGGTGGCCGAGGCCTGGTGCCCTGCAGAGGGAATTGGGCACAAAGGATGGCCTGTTTCCAGGGGTAAGTAAAGTCAGCTGCCCAGGTGCCTGATGTCAGTTTGTAGGAGGCCTTTGGCCCTCCAAGGGAAGCCAGGCTTCCAGCTTGTGGCAGCTTGCATCTGGAAGAAATCCTGTTCTGTTTGGGATCGTAGGTGGCCGAGGCCAGGTGCCCGGCAGAGGGAGTTGGGCACAAAGAATGGCCTGTTTCCAGGGGTAAGTAAAGTCAGCTGCCCAGGTGCCTTGTGTCAGTTTTTAGGAGGCCTTTGACCCTCCAAGGGAAGCTAGTCTTCCAGTTTGTGGCAGCTTGCATCTGGAAGAAATCCTGTTCTGTTCGGGATTGTAGGTGGCCGAGGCCAGGTGCCCGGCAGAGGGAGTTAGGATCAAAGGATGGCCTGTTTCCAGGGGTAAGTAATATCATCTGCCCAGGTGCCTGATGTCAGTTTTTAGGAGGCCTTTGGCCCTCCATGGGAAGCCAGGCTTCCAGCTTGTGGCAGCTTGCATCTGGAAGAAATCCTGTTCTGTTTGGGATCGTAGGTGGCCGAGGCCAGGTGCCCGGCAGAGGGAATTGGGCACAAAGGATGGCCTGCTTCCAGGGGTAAGTAAAGTCAGCTGCCCAGGTGCCTTGTGTCAGTTTGTAGGAGGCCTTTGGCCCTCCAAGGGAAGCCAGGCTTCCTGCTTGTGGCAGCTTGCATCTGGAAGAAATCCTGTTCCGTTTGGGATCGTAGGTGGCCGGAGCCGGGTGCCCGGCTAAGGGAGTAGGGAACAAAAGATGGCCTGTTTCCAGGGGTAAGTAATATCATCTCCCCAGGTGCCTGATGTCAGTTTGTAGGAGGCCTTTTACCCTCCAAGAGAAGCCAGGCTTCCAGCTTGTGGCAGCTTGCATCTGGAAGAAATGCTGTTCCATTTCGGATCGTTGGTGGCCGAGGCCTGGTGCCCGGCAGAGGGAGTTGGGCACAAATGATGGCCTGTTTCCAAGGGTAAGTAAACTCAGCTGCCCAGGTGCCTTGTGTCAGTGTGTAGGAGGTTTTTGGCCCTCCAAGGGAAGCTAGTCATCCAGTTTGTGGCAGCTTGCATCTGGAAGAAAGCCTGTCCCGTTCGGGATTGTAGGTGGCCGACGCTAGGTGCCCTGCAGAGGGAGTTGGGCACAAATGATGGCCTGTCTCCAGGGGTAAGTAAAGTCAGCTGCCCAGGTGCCTGAAGTCAGTTTATAGGACGCCTTTGGCCCTCCAAGGGAAGCAAGGCTTCCAGTTCGTGGAAGCTTGCATCTGGAAGAAATGCTGTTCCGTTCGGGATTGTAGGTGGCCGAGGCCAGGTGCCCGGCAGAGGGAGTTGGGCACAAAGGATGGCCTGTTTCCAGTGGTAAGTAAAGTCAGCTGCCCAGGTGCCTGAACTCAGTTTGTAGGAAGCCTTTGGCCCTCCAAGGGAAGCTAGTCTTCCTGTTCAAGACAACTTCCATCTGGAAGAAATCCTGTTCCGTTCAAGATTGTAGGTGGCCGAGTCCAGGTGCCCGGCAGAGGGAGTTGGCACAAAGGATGGCCTGTTTCCAGGGGTAAGTAAAGTCAGCTGCCCGGTGCCTGATGTCAGTTTGTAGGAGGCCTTTGACCCTCCAAGGCAAGCTAGTCTTCCAGTTTGTGGCAGCTTGCATCTGGAAGAAATCCTGTTCCGTTCGGGATTGTAGGTGGTTGAAGACAGGTGCCCGGCAGAGGGAGTTGGGCACAAAGGATGGCCTGTTTCCAGGGGTAAGTAAAGTCAGCTGCCCAGGTGCCTGATGTCAGTTTGTAGGAGGCCTTTGGCCCTCCAAGGGAAGCTAGTCTTCCAGTTTGTGGCAGCTTGCATCTGGAAGAAATCCTGTTCTGTTCGGGATTGTAGGTGGCCGAGGCCAGGTGCCCGGCAGAGGGAGTTAGGATCAAAGGATGGCCTGTTTCCAGGGGTAAGTAATATCATCTGCCCAGGTGCCTGATGTCAGTTTGTAGGAGGCCTTTGGCCCTCCATGGGAAGCCAGGCTTCCAGCTTGTGGCAGCTTGCATCTGGAAGAAATCCTGTTCTGTTTGGGATCGTAGGTGGCCGAGGCCTGGTGCCCGGCAGAGGGAATTGGGCACAAAGGATGGCCTGCTTCCAGGGGTAAGTAAAGTCAGCTGCCCAGGTGCCTTGTGTCAGTTTGTAGGAGGCCTTTGGCCCTCCATGGGAACCTAGTCTTCCAGTTTCTGGCAGCTTGCATCTGGAAGAAATCCTGTTCCGTTCGGGATTGTAGGTGGCCGAGGCCAGGTGCCCGGCAGAGGGAGTTGGGCAAAAAGGATGGCCTGTTTCTAGGGGTAAGTAAAGTCAGCTGCCCAGGTGCCTGATGTCAGTTTGTAGGAGGCCTTTGGCCCTCCAAGGGAAGCAAGTCTTCCAGGTTGTGGCAGGTGCATCTGGAAGAAATCCTGTTCCGTTTGGGATTGTAGGTGGCCGATGCCTGGTGCCCGGCAGAGGGAGTTGGGCACAAAGGATGGCCTGTTTCCAGGGGTAAGTAAAGTCAGCTGCCCAGGTGCCTGATGTAAGTTTGTAGCAGGCCTTTGGCCCTCCTAGTGAAGCCAGGTTTTCAGCTTGTGGCAGCTTGCATCTGGAAGAAATCTTGTTCCGTTCGGGATTGTAGGTGGCTGGAGCTGTGACCCCGGCAGAGGGGGTTGGGCACAAAGGATGGCCTGTTTCATGAGGAAAGTAAAGTTAGCTGCCCAGGTTCCTGATGTCAGTCTTTAGGAGGCCTTTGGCCCTCCAAGGGAAGCAAGTCTTCCACTTTGTGGCAGCTTGCATCTGGAAGAAATCCTGTTCCGTTCGGGATTGTAGGTGACCGCGGACAGGTGCCCGGCAGAGGGAGTTGGGAACAAAGATGGCCTGTTTCCAGGGGTAAGTAAAGTCAGCTGCCCAGGTGCCTGATGTCAGTTTGTAGAAGGCCTTTGGGCCTCCAAGGCAAGCCAGGCTTCCAGCTTGTGGCAGCTTGCATCTGGAAGAAATCCTTTTCGTTTGGGATCGTAGGTGGCTGAGGCCTGGTGCCCGGCAGAGGGAGTTGGGCACAAAGGATGGCCTGTTTCCAGAGGAAAGTAAAGTCAGCTGCCCAGGTTCCTGATGTCAGTTTGTAGGAGGCCTTTGGCCCTCCAAGGGAAGCTAGTCTTCCAGTTTGTGGAAGCTTGCATCTGGAAGAAATCCTGTTCCGTTAGGGATTGTAGGTGGCCGAGGCCAGGTGCCCGGCAGAGGGAGTTGGGCACAAAGGATGGCCTGTTTCCAGGGGTAAGTAAAGTCAGCTGCCCAGGTGCCTGATGTCAGTTTGTAGGAGGCCTTTGGCCCTCCAAGGGAAGCCAGGCTTCCAGCTTGTGGCAGCTTGCATCTGGAAGAAATCCTGTTCTGTTTGGGATCGTAGGTGGCCGAGGCCTGGTGCCCGGCAGAGGGAGTTGGGCACAAAGAATGGCCTGTTTCTAGGGGTAAGTAAAGTCAGCTGCCCAGGTGTTTGGTGTCAGTTTGTAGGAGGCCTTTGGCCCTCCAAGGGAAGCTAGTCTTCCAGTTTGTGGCAGCTTGCATCTGGAAGAAATCCTGTTCCGTTCGGGATTGTAGGTGGCCGAGGCCAGGTGTCCGGCAGAAGGAGTTGGGCACAAAGGATGGCCTGTTTCCAGGGGTAAGTAAAGTCAGCTGCCCAGGTGTTCGGTGCGAGGTTTTAGGAGACCTATGGCCCTCCAAGGGAAACTAGTCTTCCTGTTTGTGGCAGCTTGCATCTGGAAGAAATCCTGTTCCGTTCGGGATTGTAGGTGACCGAGGCCTGGTGCCCGGCAGACGGAGTTGGGCACAAAGGATGGCCTGTTTCCAGGGGTAAGTAAAGTCAGCTGCCCAGGGTCCTGATGTCAGTTTGTAGGAGGCCTTTGGCCCTCCAAGGGAAGCTAGTCTTCCTGTTCAAGGCAACTTGCATCTGGAAGAAATCCTGTTCCGTTCGAGATTGTAGGTGGCCCAAGCCGGGTGCCCGGCATAGGGAGTTGGGAACAAAGGATGGCCTGTTTCCAGGGGTAAGTAAAGTCAGCTGCCCAGGTTCCTGATGTCAGTTTGTAGGAGGCCTTTGGCCCTCCAAGGGAAACTAGTCTTCCAGTTTGTGGCAGCTTGCATCTGGAAGAAATGCTGTTCCGTTCGGGATTGTAGGTGGCCGAGGCCTGGTGCCCGTTATAAGTAGTTGGGCACAAATAATGGCCTGTTTCGAGGGGTAAGTAAACTCAGCTGCCCAGGTGCCTTGTGTCAGTTTGTAGGAGGCCTTTGGCCCTCCAACGGAAGCCAGGCTTCCAGCTTGTGGCAGCTTGCATCTGGAAGAAATCCTTTTCGGTTGGGATCGTAGGTGGCCGAGGCCTGGTGCCCGGCAGAGGGAGTTGGGCACAAAGGATGGCCTGTTTCCAAGGGTAAGTAAACTCAGCTGCCCAGGTGCCTTGTGTCAGTGTGTAGGAGGTTTTTGGCTCTCCAAGGGAAGCTAGTCATCCAGTTTGTGGCAGCTTGCATCTGGAAGAAAGCCTGTCCCGTTCGGGATTGTAGGTGGCCGACGCTAGGTGCCCTGCAGAGGGAGTTGGGCACAAATGATGGCCTGTCTCCAGGGGTAAGTAAAGTCAGCTGCCCAGGTGCCTGAAGTCAGTTTATAGGACGCCTTTGGCCCTCCAAGGGAAGCAAGGCTTCCAGTTCGTGGAAGCTTGCATCTGGAAGAAATGCTGTTCCGTTCGGGATTGTAGGTGGCCGAGGCCAGGTGCCCGGCAGAGGGAGTTGGGCACAAAGGATGGCCTGTTTCCAGTGGTAAGTAAAGTCAGCTGCCCAGGTGCCTGAACTCAGTTTGTAGGAAGCCTTTGGCCCTCCAAGGGAAGCTAGTCTTCCTGTTCAAGACAACTTCCATCTGGAAGAAATCCTGTTCCGTTCAAGATTGTAGGTGGCCGAGTCCAGGTGCCCGGCAGAGGGAGTTGGCACAAAGGATGGCCTGTTTCCAGGGGTAAGTAAAGTCAGCTGCCCCGGTGCCTGATGTCAGTTTGTAGGAGGCCTTTGACCCTCCAAGGCAAGCTAGTCTTCCAGTTTGTGGCAGCTTGCATCTGGAAGAAATCCTGTTCCGTTCGGGATTGTAGGTGGTTGAAGACAGGTGCCCGGCAGAGGGAGTTGGGCACAAAGGATGGCCTGTTTCCAGGGGTAAGTAAAGTCAGCTGCCCAGGTGCCTGATGTCAGTTTGTAGGAGGCCTTTGGCCCTCCAAGGGAAGCTAGTCTTCCAGTTTGTGGCAGCTTGCATCTGGAAGAAATCCTGTTCTGTTCGGGATTGTAGGTGGCCGAGGCCAGGTGCGCCGGCAGAGGGAGTTAGGATCAAAGGATGGCCTGTTTCCAGGGGTAAGTAATATCATCTGCCCAGGTGCCTGATGTCAGTTTGTAGGAGGCCTTTGGCCCTCCATGGGAAGCCAGGCTTCCAGCTTGTGGCAGCTTGCATCTGGAAGAAATCCTGTTCTGTTTGGGATCGTAGGTGGCCGAGGCCTGGTGCCCGGCAGAGGGAATTGGGCACAAAGGATGGCCTGCTTCCAGGGGTAAGTAAAGTCAGCTGCCCAGGTGCCTTGTGTCAGTTTGTAGGAGGCCTTTGGCCCTCCATGGGAACCTAGTCTTCCAGTTTCTGGCAGCTTGCATCTGGAAGAAATCCTGTTCCGTTCGGGATTGTAGGTGGCCGAGGCCAGGTGCCCGGCAGAGGGAGTTGGGCAAAAAGGATGGCCTGTTTCTAGGGGTAAGTAAAGTCAGCTGCCCAGGTGCCTGATGTCAGTTTTTAGGAGGCCTTTGGCCCTCCAAGGGAAGCAAGTCTTCCAGGTTGTGGCAGGTGCATCTGGAAGAAATCCTGTTCCGTTTGGGATTGTAGGTGGCCGATGCCTGGTGCCCGGCAGAGGGAGTTGGGCACAAAGGATGGCCTGTTTCCAGGGGTAAGTAAAGTCAGCTGCCCAGGTGCCTGATGTAAGTTTGTAGCAGGCCTTTGGCCCTCCTAGTGAAGCCAGGTTTTCAGCTTGTGGCAGCTTGCATCTGGAAGAAATCTTGTTCCGTTCGGGATTGTAGGTGGCTGGAGCTGTGACCCCGGCAGAGGGGGTTGGGCACAAAGGATGGCCTGTTTCATGAGGAAAGTAAAGTTAGCTGCCCAGGTTCCTGATGTCAGTCTTTAGGAGGCCTTTGGCCCTCCAAGGGAAGCAAGTCTTCCACTTTGTGGCAGCTTGCATCTGGAAGAAATCCTGTTCCGTTCGGGATTGTAGGTGACCGCGGACAGGTGCCCGGCAGAGGGAGTTGGGAACAAAGATGGCCTGTTTCCAGGGGTAAGTAAAGTCAGCTGCCCAGGTGCCTGATGTCAGTTTGTAGAAGGCCTTTGGCCCTCCAAGGCAAGCCAGGCTTCCAGCTTGTGGCAGCTTGCATCTGGAAGAAATCCTTTTCCGTTTGGGATCGTAGGTGGCTGAGGCCTGGTGCCCGGCAGAGGGAGTTGGGCACAAAGGATGGCCTGTTTCCAGAGGAAAGTAAAGTCAGCTGCCCAGGTTCCTGATGTCAGTTTGTAGGAGGCCTTTGGCCCTCCAAGGGAAGCTAGTCTTCCAGTTTGTGGAAGCTTGCATCTGGAAGAAATCCTGTTCCGTTAGGGATTGTAGGTGGCCGAGGCCAGGTGCCCGGCAGAGGGAGTTGGGCACAAAGGATGGCCTGTTTCCAGGGGTAAGTAAAGTCAGCTGCCCAGGTGCCTGATGTCAGTTTGTAGGAGGCCTTTGGCCCTCCAAGGGAAGCCAGGCTTCCAGCTTGTGGCAGCTTGCATCTGGAAGAAATCCTGTTCTGTTTGGGATCGTAGGTGGCCGAGGCCTGGTGCCCGGCAGAGGGAGTTGGGCACAAAGAATGGCCTGTTTCTAGGGGTAAGTAAAGTCAGCTGCCCAGGTGTTTGGTGTCAGTTTGTAGGAGGCCTTTGGCCCTCCAAGGGAAGCTAGTCTTCCAGTTTGTGGCAGCTTGCATCTGGAAGAAATCCTGTTCCGTTCGGGATTGTAGGTGGCCGAGGCCAGGTGTCCGGCAGAAGGAGTTGGGCACAAAGGATGGCCTGTTTCCAGGGGTAAGTAAAGTCAGCTGCCCAGGTGTTCGGTGCGAGGTTTTAGGAGACCTATGGCCCTCCAAGGGAAACTAGTCTTCCTGTTTGTGGCAGCTTGCATCTGGAAGAAATCCTGTTCCGTTCGGGATTGTAGGTGACCGAGGCCTGGTGCCCGGCAGACGGAGTTGGGCACAAAGGATGGCCTGTTTCCAGGGGTAAGTAAAGTCAGCTGCCCAGGGTCCTGATGTCAGTTTGTAGGAGGCCTTTGGCCCTCCAAGGGAAGCTAGTCTTCCTGTTCAAGGCAACTTGCATCTGGAAGAAATCCTGTTCCGTTCGAGATTGTAGGTGGCCCAAGCCGGGTGCCCGGCATAGGGAGTTGGGAACAAAGGATGGCCTGTTTCCAGGGGTAAGTAAAGTCAGCTGCCCAGGTTCCTGATGTCAGTTTGTAGGAGGCCTTTGGCCCTCCAAGGGAAACTAGTCTTCCAGTTTGTGGCAGCTTGCATCTGGAAGAAATGCTGTTCCGTTCGGGATTGTAGGTGGCCGAGGCCTGGTGCCCGTTATAAGTAGTTGGGCACAAATAATGGCCTGTTTCGAGGGGTAAGTAAACTCAGCTGCCCAGGTGCCTTGTGTCAGTTTGTAGGAGGCCTTTGGCCCTCCAACGGAAGCCAGGCTTCCAGCTTGTGGCAGCTTGCATCTGGAAGAAATCCTTTTCGGTTGGGATCGTAGGTGGCCGAGGCCTGGTGCCCGGCAGAGGGAGTTGGGCACAAAGGATGGCCTGTTTCCAGGGGTAAGTAAAGTCAGCTGCCCAGGTGCCTGATGTAAGTTTGTAGCAGGCCTTTGGCCCTCCTAGTGAAGCCAGGTTTTCAGCTTGTGGCAGCTTGCATCTGGAAGAAATCTTGTTCCGTTCGGGATTGTAGGTGGCTGGAGCTGTGACCCCGGCAGAGGGGGTTGGGCACAAAGGATGGCCTGTTTCATGAGGAAAGTAAAGTCAGCTGCCCAGGTTCCTGATGTCAGTCTTTAGGAGGCCTTTGGCCCTCCAAGGGAAGCAAGTCTTCCACTTTGTGGCAGCTTGCATCTGGAAGAAATCCTGTTCCGTTCGGGATTGTAGGTGACCGAGGCCAGGTGCCCGGCAGAGGGAGTTGGGAACAAAGGATGGCCTGTTTCCAGGGGTAAGTAAAGTCAGCTGCCCAGGTGCCTGGTGTCAGTTTGTAGAAGGCCTTTGGCCCTCCAAGGGAAGCTAGTCTTCCACTTTGTGGCAGCTTGCATCTGGAAGAAATCCTGTTCCGTTCGGGATTGTAGGTGACCGCGGCCAGGTGCCCGGCAGAGGGAGTTGGGAACAAAGATGGCCTGTTTCCAGGGGTAAGTAAAGTCAGCTGCCCAGGTGCCTGATGTCAGTTTGTAGAAGGCCTTTGGCCCTCCAAGGCAAGCCAGGCTTCCAGCTTGTGGCAGCTTGCATCTGGAAGAAATCCTTTTCCGTTTGGGATCGTAGGTGGCTGAGGCCTGGTGCCCGGCAGAGGGAGTTGGGCACAAAGGATGGCCTGTTTCCAGAGGAAAGTAAAGTCAGCTGCCCAGGTTCCTGATGTCAGTTTGTAGGAGGCCTTTGGCCCTTCAAGGGAAGCAAGTCTTCCAGTTTGTGGAAGCTTGCATCTGGAAGAAATCCTGTTCCGTTAGGGATTGTAGGTGGCCGAGGCCAGGTGCCCGGCAGAGGGAGTTGGGCACAAAGGATGGCCTGTTTCCAGGGGTAAGTAAAGTCAGCTGCCCAGGTGCCTGATGTCAGTTTGTAGGAGGCCTTTGGCCCTCCAAGGGAAGCCAGGCTTCCAGCTTGTGGCAGCTTGCATCTGGAAGAAATCCTGTTCTGTTTGGGATCGTAGGTGGCCGAGGCCTGGTGCCCGGCAGAGGGAGTTGGGCACAAAGAATGGCCTGTTTCTAGGGGTAAGTAAAGTCAGCTGCCCAGGTGTTTGGTGTCAGTTTGTAGGAGGCCTTTGGCCCTCCAAGGGAAGCTAGTCTTCCAGTTTGTGGCAGCTTGCATCTGGAAGAAATCCTGTTCCGTTCGGGATTGTAGGTGGCCGAGGCCAGGTGTCCGGCAGAAGGAGTTGGGCACAAAGGATGGCCTGTTTCCAGGGGTAAGTAAAGTCAGCTGCCCAGGTGTTCGGTGCGAGGTTTTAGGAGACCTATGGCCCTCCAAGGGAAACTAGTCTTCCAGTTTGTGGCAGCTTGCATCTGGAAGAAATGCTGTTCCGTTCGGGATTATAGGTGGCTGGAGCCGGGTGCCCGGCAGAGGGCGTTGGGCACAAAGGATGGCCTGTTTCAAGAGGAAAGTAAAGTCAGCTGCCCAGGTTCCTGATGTCAGTTTGTAGGAGGCCTTTGGCCCTCCAAGAGAAACTAGTCTTCCAGTTAGTGGCAGCTTGCATCTGGAAGAAATGCTGTTCCATTCGGGATTGTAGGTGGCCGAGGCCTGGTGCCCGGTAGAGGGAGTTGGGCACAAAGGATGGCCTGTTTCCAGGGGTAAGTAAAGTCAGCTGCCCAGGTGCCTGGTGTCAGTTTGTAGGAGGCCTTTGGCCCTCCAAGGGAAGCTAGTCTTTCTGTTCAAGGCAACTTGCATCTGGAAGAAATCCTGCTCCGTTCAAGATTGTAGGTGGCCGAAGCCGAGTGCCCGGCAGAGGGAATTGGGAACAAAGGATGGCCTGTTTGCAGGGGTAAGTAAAGTCAGCTGCCCAGGTTCCTGATGTCAGTTTGTAGGAGGCCTTTGGCCCTCCAAGGGAAGCAAGTCTTCCAGTTTGTGGAAGCTTGCATCTGGAAGAAATCCTGTTCCGTTCGGGATTGTAGGTGGCCGAGGCCTGGTGCCCGGCAGAGGGAGTTGGGCACAAAGGATGGCCTGTTTCCAGGGGTAAGTAAAGTCAGCTGCCCAGGTGCCTGATGTCAGTTTGTAGGAGGCGTTTGGCCCTCCAACGGAAGACAGGCTTCCAGCTTGTGGCAGCTTGCATCTGGAAGAAATCCTTTTCCGTTCGGGATCATAGGTGGCCGGAGCCGGGTTCCCGGCTATGGGAGCAGGGAACAAAGGATGGCCTGTTTCCAGGGGTAAGTAATATCATCTCCCCAGGTGCCTGATGTCAGTTCGTAGGAGGCCTTTGTCCCTCCAAGGGAAGCCAGGCTTCCATCTTTTGGCAGCTTGCATCTGGAAGAAATCCTGTTCTGTTTGGGATCGTAGGTGGCCGAGGCCAGGTGCCCGTCAGAGGGAGTTGGGCACAAATGATGGCCTTTTTCCAGGGGTAAGTAAAGTCAGCTGCCCAGGTGCCTGATGTCAGTTTGTAGGAGGCCGTTGGCCCTCCAAGGGAAGCAAGTCTACCAGTTTGTGGCAGCTTGCATCTGGAAGAAATCCTGTTCCGTTCGGGATTGTAGGTGGTCGAGGCCAGGTGCCCGGCAGAGGGAGTTGGGCACAAAGGATGGCCTGTTTCCAGGGGTAAGTAAAGTCAGCTGCCCAGGTGCCTGATGTCAGTTTGTAGGAGGCCTTTGCCCCTCCATGGGAAGTCAGGCTTCCTGCTTGTGGCAGCTTGCATCTGGAAGAAATCCTGTTCCGTTCAGGATTGTAGGTGGCCGGCGCCGGGTGCCTGGCTCAGGGAGTTGGGCACAAAGGACGGCCTGTTTCCAGGGGTAAGTAAAGTCAGCTGCCCAGGTGCCTGATGTCAGTTTGTAGGAGGCCTTTGTCCCTCCAAGGGAAGCTAGTCATCCAGTTTGTGGCAGCTTGCATCTGGAAGAAATCCTGTTCCGTTCGAGATTGTAGGTGGCCGAGGCTAGGTGCCCGGCAGAGGGAGTTGGGCACAAAGGATGGCCTGTTTCCAGGGGTAAGTAAAGTCAGCTGCCCAGGTGCCTGATGTAAGTTTGTAGCAGGCCTTTGGCCCTCCTAGTGAAGCCAGGTTTTCAGCTTGTGGCAGCTTGCATCTGGAAGAAATCTTGTTCCGTTCGGGATTGTAGGTGGCTGGAGCTGTGACCCCGGCAGAGGGGGTTGGGCACAAAGGATGGCCTGTTTCATGAGGAAAGTAAAGTCAGCTGCCCAGGTTCCTGATGTCAGTCTTTAGGAGGCCTTTGGCCCTCCAAGGGAACCAGATCTTCCACTTTGTGGCAGCTTGCATCTGGAAGAAATCCTGTTCCGTTCGGGATTGTAGGTGACCGCGGACAGGTGCCCGGCAGAGGGAGTTGGGAACAAAGATGGCCTGTTTCCAGGGGTAAGTAAAGTCAGCTGCCCAGGTGCCTGATGTCAGTTTGTAGAAGGCCTTTGGCCCTCCAAGGCAAGCCAGGCTTCCAGCTTGTGGCAGCTTGCATCTGGAAGAAATCCTGTTCTGTTTGGGATCGTAGGTGGCCGAGGCCTGGTGCCCGGCAGAGGGAGTTGGGCACAAAGAATGGCCTGTTTCTAGGGGTAAGTAAAGTCAGCTGCCCAGGTGTTTGGTGTCAGTTTGTAGGAGGCCTTTGGCCCTCCAAGGGAAGCTAGTCTTCCAGTTTGTGGCAGCTTGCATCTGGAAGAAATCCTGTTCCGTTCGGGATTGTAGGTGACCGAGACCAGGTGCCCGGCAGACGGAGTTGGGCACAAAGGATGGCCTGTTTCCAGGGGTAAGTAAAGTCAGCTGCCCAGGTGCCTGATGTCAGTTTGTAGGAGGCCTTTGGCCCTCCAAGGGAAGCTAGTCTTCCTGTTCAAGGCAACTTGCATCTGGAAGAAATCCTGTTCCGTTCGAGATTGTAGGTGGCCGAAGCCGGGTGCCCGGCATAGGGAGTTGGGAACAAAGGATGGCCTGTTTCCAGGGGTAAGTAAAGTCAGCTGCCCAGGTGCCTGATGTAAGTTTGTAGCAGGCCTTTGGCCCTCCTAGTGAAGCCAGGTTTTCAGCTTGTGGCAGCTTGCATCTGGAAGAAATCTTGTTCCGTTCGGGATTGTAGGTGGCTGGAGCTGTGACCCCGGCAGAGGGGGTTGGGCACAAAGGATGGCCTGTTTCATGAGGAAAGTAAAGTCAGCTGCCCAGGTTCCTGATGTCAGTCTTTAGGAGGCCTTTGGCCCTCCAAGGGAAGCAAGTCTTCCACTTTGTGGCAGCTTGCATCTGGAAGAAATCCTGTTCCGTTCGGGATTGTAGGTGACCGAGGCCAGGTGCCCGGCAGAGGGAGTTGGCAACAAAGGATGGCCTGTTTCCAGGGGTAAGTAAAGTCAGCTGCCCAGGTGCCTGGTGTCAGTTTGTAGAAGGCCTTTGGCCCTCCAACGGAAGCCAGGCTTCCAGCTTGTGGCAGCTTGCATCTGGAAGAAATCCTCTTCGTTTGGGATCGTAGGTGGCCGAGACCTGGTGCCCGGCAGAGGGAGTTGGGCACAAATGATCGCCTGTTTCCAGGGGTAAGTAAAGTCAGCTACCCAGGTTCCTGATGTCAGTTTGTAGGAGGCCTTTGGCCCTCCAAGGGAAGCTAGTCTTCCAGTTTGTGGCAGCTTGCATCTGGAAGAAATCCTGTTCCGTTCGGGATTGTAGGTGACCGCGGCCAGGTGCCCGGCAGAGGGAGTTGGGAACAAAGATGGCCTGTTTCCAGGGGTAAGTAAAGTCAGCTGCCCAGGTGCCTGATGTCAGTTTGTAGAAGGCCTTTAACCCTCCAAGGCAAGCCAGGCTTCCAGCTTGTGGCAGCTTGCATCTGGAAGAAATCCTTTTCCGTTTGGGATCGTAGGTGGCTGAAACCTGGTGCCCGGCAGAGGGAGTTGGGCACAAAGGATGGCCTGTTTCCAGAGGAAAGTAAAGTCAGCTGCCCAGGTTCCTGATGTCAGTTTGTAGGA
This sequence comes from Chamaea fasciata, assembly GCF_029207755.1. NCBI lineage: Eukaryota > Metazoa > Chordata > Aves > Passeriformes > Sylviidae > Chamaea > Chamaea fasciata. The sequence goes on along the minus strand of NW_027094148.1, from coordinate 696,611 downwards.
GGCCTTTGGCCCTTCAAGGGAAGCAAGTCTTCCAGTTTGTGGAAGCTTGCATCTGGAAGAAATCCTGTTCCGTTAGGGATTGTAGGTGGCCGAGGCCAGGTGCCCGGCAGAGGGAGTTGGGCACAAAGGATGGCCTGTTTCCAGGGGTAAGTAAAGTCAGCTGCCCAGGTGCCTGATGTCAGTTTGTAGGAGGCCTTTGGCCCTCCAAGGGAAGCCAGGCTTCCAGCTTGTGTCAGCTTGCATCTGGAAGAAATCCTGTTCTGTTTGGGATCGTAGGTGGCCGAGGCCTGGTGCCCGGCAGAGGGAGTTGGGCACAAAGAATGGCCTGTTTCTAGGGGTAAGTAAAGTCAGCTGCCCAGGTGTTTGGTGTCAGTTTGTAGGAGGCCTTTGGCCCTCCAAGGGAAGCTAGTCTTCCAGTTTGTGGCAGCTTGCATCTGGAAGAAATCCTGTTCCGTTCGGGATTGTAGGTGGCCGAGGCCAGGTGTCCGGCAGAAGGAGTTGGGCACAAAGGATGGCCTGTTTCCAGGGGTAAGTAAAGTCAGCTGCCCAGGTGTTCGGTGCGAGGTTTTAGGAGACCTATGGCCCTCCAAGGGAAACTAGTCTTCCAGTTTGTGGCAGCTTGCATCTGGAAGAAATGCTGTTCCGTTCGGGATTATAGGTGGCTGGAGCCGGGTGCCCGGCAGAGGGCGTTGGGCACAAAGGATGGCCTGTTTCAAGAGGAAAGTAAAGTCAGCTGCCCAGGTTCCTGATGTCAGTTTGTAGGAGGCCTTTGGCCCTCCAAGGGAAACTAGTTTTCCAGTTTGTGGCAGCTTGCATCTGGAAGAAATGCTGTTCCATTCGGGATTGTAGGTGGCCGAGGCCTGGTGCCCGGTAGAGGGAGTTGGGCACAAAGGATGGCCTGTTTCCAGGGGTAAGTAAAGTCAGCTGCCCAGGTGCCTGATGTCAGTTTGTAGGAGGCCTTTGGCCCTCCAAGGCAAGCCAGGCTTCCAGCTTGTGGCAGCTTGCATCTGGAAGAAATCCTCTTCCGTTTGGGATCGTAGGTGGCCGAGGCCTGGTGCCCAGCAGAGGGAGTTTGGCAAAAAGGATGGCCTGCTTCCAGGGGTAAGTGAAGTCAGCTGCCCAGGTGCCTGGTGTCAGTTTGAAGGAGGCCTTTGGCCCTCCAAGGGAAGCTAGTCTTTCTGTTCAAGGCAACTTGCATCTGGAAGAAATCCTGTTCCGTTCAAGATTGTAGGTGGCCGAAGCCGAGTGCCCGGCAGAGGGAATTGGGAACAAAGGATGGCCTGTTTCCAGGGGTAAGTAAAGTCAGCTGCCCAGGTTCCTGATGTCAGTTTGTAGGAGGCCTTTGGCCCTCCAAGGGAAGCAAGTCTTCCAGTTTGTGGAAGCTTGCATCTGGAAGAAATCCTGTTCCGTTCGGGATTGTAGGTGGCCGAGGCCTGGTGCCCGGCAGAGGGAGTTGGGCACAAAGGATGGCCTGTTTCCAGGGGTAAGTAAAGTCAGCTGCCCAGGTGCCTGATGTCAGTTTGTAGGAGGCGTTTGGCCCTCCAACGGAAGACAGGCTTCCAGCTTGTGGCAGCTTGCATCTGGAAGAAATCCTTTTCCGTTCGGGATCGTAGGTGGCCGGAGCCGGGTTCCCGGCTATGGGAGCAGGGAACAAAGGATGGCCTGTTTCTAGGGGTAAGTAATATCATCTCCCCAGGTGCCTGATGTCAGTTTGTAGGAGGCCTTTGGCCCTCCAAGGGAAGCCAGGCTTCCATCTTTTGGCAGCTTGCATCTGGAAGAAAAATCCTGTTCTGTTTGGGATCGTAGGTGGCCGAGGCCAGGTGCCCGGCAGAGGGAGGTTGGGCACAAATGATGGCCTTTTTCCAGGGGTAAGTAAAGTCAGCTGCCCAGGTGCCTGATGTCAGTTTGTAGGAGGCCGATGGCCCTCCAAGGGAAGCAAGTCTACCAGTTTGTGGCAGCTTGCATCTGGAAGAAATCCTGTTCCGTTCGGGATTGTAGGTGGTCGAGGCCAGGTGCCCGGGCAGAGGGAGTTGGGCACAAAGGATGGCCTGTTTCCAGGGGTAAGTAAAGGTCAGCTGCCCAGGTGCCTGATGTCAGTTTGTAGGAGGCCTTTGCCCCTCCATGGGAAGTCAGGCTTCCTGCTTGTGGCAGCTTGCATCTGGAAGAAATCCTGTTCCGTTCAGGATTGTAGGTGGCCGGCGCCGGGTGCCTGGCTCAGGGAGTTGGGAACAAAGGATGGCCTGTTTCCAGGGGTAAGTAAAGTCAGCTGCCCAGGTGCCTGATGTCAGTTTGTAGGAGGCCTTTGTCCCTCCAAGGGAAGCTTGTCATCCAGTTTGTGGCAGCTTGCATCTGGAAGAAATCCTGTTCCGTTCGAGATTGTAGGTGGCCGAGGCTAGGTGCCCGGCAGAGGGAGTTGGGCACAAAGGATGGCCTGTTTCCAGGGGTAAGTAAAGTCAGCTGCCCAGGTGCCTGATGTAAGTTTGTAGCAGGCCTTTGGCCCTCCTAGTGAAGCCAGGTTTTTCAGCTTGTGGCAGCTTGCATCTGGAAGAAATCTTGTTCCGTTCGGGATTGTAGGTGGCTGGAGCTGTGACCCCGGCAGAGGGGGTTGGGCACAAAGGATGGCCTGTTTCATGAGGAAAGTAAAGTCAGCTGCCCAGGTTCCTGATGTCAGTCTTTAGGAGGCCTTTGGCCCTCCAAGGGAAGCAAGTCTTCCACTTTGTGGCAGCTTGCATCTGGAAGAAATCCTATTCCGTTCGGGATTGTAGGTGACCGCGGACAGGTGCCCGGCAGAGGGAGTTGGGAACAAAGATGGCCTGTTTCCAGGGGTTAAGTAAAGTCAGCTGCCCAGGTGCCTGATGTCAGTTTGTAGAAGGCCTTTGGCCCTCCAAGGCAAGCCAGGCTTCCAGCTTGTGGCAGCTTGCATCTGGAAGAAATCCTTTTCCGTTTGGGATCGTAGGTGGCTGAAACCTGGTGCCCGGCAGAGGGAGTTGGGCACAAAGGATGGCCTGTTTCATGAGGAAAGTAAAGTCAGCTGCCCAGGTTCCTGATGTCAGTTTGTAGGAGGCCTTTGGCCCTTCAAGGGAAGCAAGTCTTCCAGTTTGTGGAAGCTTGCATCTGGAAGATAATCCTGTTCCGTTAGGGATTGTAGGTGGCCGAGGCCAGGTGCCCAACAGAGGGAGTTGGGCACAAAGGATGGCCTGTTTCCAGGGGTAAGTAAAGTCAGCTGCCCAGGTGCCTGATGTCAGTTTGTAGGAGGCCTTTGGCCCTCCAAGGGAAGCCAGGCTTCCTGTTCAAGGCAACTTGCATCTGGAAGAAATCCTGTTCCGTTCGAGATTGTAGGTGGCCGAAGCTGGGTGCCCGGCATAGGGAGTTGGGAACAAAGGATGGCCTGTTTCCAGGGGTAAGTAAAGTCAGCTGCCCAGGTGCCTGATGTCAGTTTGTAGGAGGCCTTTGGCCCTCCAAGGGAAGCCAGGTTTCCAGCTTGTGGCAGCTTGCATCTGGAAGAAATGCTGTTCCGTTCGGGATTGTAGGTGGCCGAGGCCAGGTGCCCGGCAGAGGGAGTTGGCACAAAGGATGGCCTGTTTCCAGAGGAAAGTAAAGTCAGCTGCCCAGGTTCCTGATGTCAGTCTGCAGGAGACCTTTGGCCCCTCCAAGGGAAGCAAGTCTTCCAGCTTGTGGCAGCTTGCATCTGGAAGAAATCCTGTTCCGTTCGGGATTGTAGGAGGCTGGAGCTGTGTGCCCGGGCAGAGGGCGTTGGGCACAAAGGATGGCCTGTTTCAAGAGGAAAGTAAAGTCAGCTGCCCAGGTGCCTGAAGTCAGTTTGTAGGAGGCCTTTGGCCCTCCAAGGGAAGCAAGTCTTCCAGTTCGTGGAAGCTTGCATCTGGAAGAAATGCTGTTCCGTTCGGGATTGTAGGTGGCCGAGGCCTGGTGCCCGGCAGAGGGAGTTGGGCACAAAGGATGGCCTGTTTCCAGGGGTAAGTAAAGTCAGCTGCCCAGGTGCCTGATGTCAGTTTGTAGGAGGCGTTTGGCCCTCCAAGGGAAGCCAGGCTTCCATCTTTTGGCAGCTTGCATCTGGAAGAAATCCTGTTCTGTTTGGAATTGTAGGTGGCCGAGGCCTGGTGCCCGACAGAGGGAGTTGGGCACAAAGGATCGCCTGTTTCCAGGGGTAAGTAAAGTCAGCTACCCAGGTTCCTGATGTCAGTTTGTAGGAGGCCTTTGGCCCTCCAAGGGAAGCTAGTCTTCCAGTTTGTGGCAGCTTGCATCTGGAAGAAATCCTGTTCCGTTCGGGATTGTAGGTGACCGCGGACAGGTGCCCGGCAGAGGGTGTTGGGAACAAAGATGGCCTGTTTCCAGGGGTAAGTAAAGTCAGGTGCCCAGGTGCCTGATGTCAGTTTGTAGAAGGCCTTTGGCCCTCCAAGGCAAGCCAGGCTTCCAGCTTGTGGCAGCTTGCATCTGGAAGAAATCCTTTTCCGTTTGGGATCGTAGGTGGCTGAGGCCTGGTGCCCGGCAGAGGGAGTTGGGCACAAATGATGGCCTGTTTCCAGAGGAAAGTAAAGTCAGCTGCCCAGGTTCCTGATGTCAGTTTGTAGGAGGCCTTTGGCCCTCCAAGGGAAGCAAGTCTTCCAGTTAGTGGAAGCTTGCATCTGGAAGAAATCCTGTTCCGTTCGAGATTGTAGGTGGCCGAGGCTAGGTGCCCGGCAGAGGGAGTTGGGCACAAAGGATGGCCTGTTTCCAGGGGTAAGTAAAGTCAGCTGCCCAGGTGCCTGATGTAAGTTTGTAGCAGGCCTTTGGCCCTCCTAGTGAAGCCAGGTTTTCAGCTTGTGGCAGCTTGCATCTGGAAGAAATCTTGTGCCGTTCGGGATTGTAGGTGGCTGGAGCTGTGACCCCGGCAGAGGGGGTTGGGCACAAAGGATGGCCTGTTTCATGAGGAAAGTAAAGTCAGCTGCCCAGGTTCCTGATGTCAGTCTTTAGGAGGCCTTTGGCCCTCCAAGGGAAGCAAGTCTTCCACTTTGTGGCAGCTTGCATCTGGAAGAAATCCTGTTCCGTTCGGGATTGTAGGTGACCGAGGCCAGGTGCCTGGCAGAGGGAGTTGGGCACAAATGATGGCCTGTTTCCAGGGGTAAGTAAAGTCAGCTGCCCAGGTGCCTGGTGTCAGTTTGTAGAAGGCCTTTGGCCCTCCAACGGAAGCCAGGCTTCCAGCTTGTGGCAGCTTGCATCTGGAAGAAATCCTTTTCGTTTGGAATTGTAGGTGGCCGAGGCCTGGTGCCCGGCAGAGGGAGTTGGGCACAAAGGATCGCCTGTTTCCAGGGGTAAGTAAAGTCAGCTACCCAGGTTCCTGATGTCAGTTTGTAGGAGGCCTTTGGCCCTCCAAGGGAAGCTAGTCTTCCAGTTTGTGGCAGCTTGCATCTGGAAGAAATCCTGTTCCGCTCGGGATTGTAGGTGACCGCGGACAGGTGCCCGACAGAGGGAGTTGGGAACAAAGATGGCCTGTTTCCAGGGTTAAGTAAAGTCAGCTGCCCAGGTGCCTGATGTCAGTTTGTAGAAGGCCTTTGGCCCTCCAAGGCAAGCCAGGCTTCCAGCTTGTGGCAGCTTGCATCTGGAAAAAATCCTTTTCCATTTGGGATCGTAGGTGGCTGAGGCCTGGTGCCCGGCAGAGGGAGTTGGGCACAAAGGATGGCCTGTTTCCAGAGGAAAGTAAAGTCAGCTGCCCAGGTTCCTGATGTCAGTTTGTAGGAGGCCTTTGGCCCTCCAAGGGAAGCAAGTCTTCCAGTTTGTGGAAGCTTGCATCTGGAAGAAATCCTGTTCCGTTAGGGATTGTAGGTGGCTGAGGCCAGGTGCCCGGCAGAGGGAGTTGGGCACAAAGGATGGCCTGTTTCCAGGGGTAAGTAAAGTCAGCTGCTCAGGTGCCTGATGTCAGTTTGTAGGAGGCCTTTGGCCCTCCAAGGGAAGCCAGGCTTCCAGCTTGTGGCAGCTTGCATCTGGAAGAAATCCTGTTCTGTTTGGGATCGTAGGTGGCCGAGGCCTGGTGCCCGGCAGAGGGAGTTGGGCACAAAGAATGACCTGTTTCTAGGGGTAAGTAAAGTCAGCTGCCCAGGTGTTTGGTGTCAGTTTTGTAGGAGGCCTTTGGCCCTCCAAGGGAAGCTAGTCTTCCACTTTGTGGCAGCTTGCATCTGGAAGAAATCCTGTTCCGTTCGGGATTGTAGGTGGCCAAGGCCAGGTGTCCGGCAGAAGGAGTTGGGCACAAAGGATGGCCTGTTTCCAGGGGTAAGTAAAGTCAGCTGCCCAGGTGTTCGGTGCGAGGTTTTAGGAGACCTATGGCCCTCCAAGGGAAACTAGTCTTCCAGTTTGTGGCAGCTTGCATCTGGAAGAAATCCTGTTCCGTTCTGGATTGTAGGTGACCGAGGCCAGGTGCCCGGCAGAGGGAGTTGGGCACAAAGGATGGCCTGTTTCCAGGGGTAAGTAAAGTCAGCTGCCCAGGTGCCTGATGTCAGTTTGTAGGAGGCCTTTGGCCTTCCAAGGGAAGCTAGTCTTCCTGTTCAAGGCAACTTGCATCTGGAAGACATCCTGTTCCGTTCGAGATTGTAGGTGGCCGAAGACGGGGGCCCGGCATAGGGAGTTGGGAACAAAGGATGGCCTGTTTCCAGGGGTAAGTAAAGTCAGCTGCCCAGGTGCCTGATGTCAGTTTGTAGCAGGCCTTTGGCCCTCCAAGGGAAGCCAGGTTTCCAGCTTGTGGCAGCTTGCATCTGGAAGAAATGCTGTTCCGTTCGGGATTGTAGGTGGCCGAGGCCAGGTGCCCGGCAGAGGGAGTTGGGCACAAAGGATGGCCTGTTTCCAGGGGTAAGTAAAGTCAGCTGCCCAGGTGCCCGATGTCAGTTTGTAGCAGGCCTTTGGCCCTCCTAGTGAAGGCAGGTTTCCAGCTTGTGGCAGCTTGCATCTGGAAGAAATCTTGTTCCGTTCGGGATTGTAGGTTGCTGGAGCTGTGTCCCCGGCAGAGGGCGTTGGGCACAAAGGATGGCCTGTTTCAAGAGGAAAGTAAAGTCAGCTGCCCAGGTTCCTGAAGTCAGTTTGTAGAAGGCCTTTGGCCCTCCAAGGCAAGCCAGGCTTCCAGCTTGTGGCAGCTTGCATCTGGAAGAAATCCTGTTCTGTTCGGGGTTGTAGGTGGCCGAGGCCAGGTGCCCGGCAGAGGGAGTTGGGCACAAAGGATAACCTGTTTCCAGGGGTAAGTAAAGTCAGCTGCCCAGGTGCCTGATGTCAGTTTGTAGGAGGCGTTTGGCCCTCCAACGGAAGACAGGCTTCCAGCTTGTGGCAGCTTGCATCTGGAAGAAATCCTTTTCCGTTTGGGATCGTAGGTGGCTGGAGCCGGGTGCCCGGCTAAGGGAGTAGGGAACAAAGGATGGCCTGTTTCCAGGGGTAAGTAATATCATCTCCCCAGGTGCCTGATGTCAGTTTGTAGGAGGCCTTTGGCCCTCCAAGGGAAGCCAGGCTTCCATCTTGTGGCAGCTTGCATCTGGAAGAAATCCTGTTCTGTTTGGGATCGTAGGTGGCCGAGGCCAGGTGCCCGGCAGAGGGAGTTGGGCACAAAGGATGGCCTGTTTCCAGGGGTAAGTAAAGTCAGCTGCCCAGGTGCCTGATGTCAGTTTGTAGGAGGCCTTTGGCCCTCCAAGGCAAGCCAGGCTTCCAGCTTGTGGCAGCTTGCATCTGGAAGAAATCCTTTTCCGTTCGGGATTGTAGGTGGCCGAGGCCAGGTGCCCGGCAGAGGGAGTTGGGAACAAAGGATGGCCTGTTTCCAGGGGTAAGTAAAGTCAGCTGCCCAGGTGCCTGATGTCAGTTTGTAGGAGGCCTTTGCCCCTCCATGGGAAGTCAGGCTTCCTGCTTGTGGCAGCTTGCATCTGGAAGAAATCCTGTTCCGTTCAGGATTGTAGGTGGCTGGAGCCGGGTGCCTGGCTCAGGGAGTTGGGCACAAAGGATGGCCTGTTTCCAGGGGTAAGTAAAGTCAGCTGCCCAGGCGCCTGATGTCAGTTTGTAGGAGGCCTTTGGCCCTCCAAGGGAAGCCAGGCTTCCAGCTTGTGGCAGCTTGCATCTGGAAGAAATGCTGTTCCGTTCGGGATCGTTGGTGGCCGAGGCCTGGTGCCCGGCAGAGGGAGTTGGGCACAAATGATGGCCTGTTTCCAGGGGTAAGTAAAGTCAGCTGCCCAGGTGCCTGATGTCAGTTTGTAGGAGGCCTTTGGCCCTCCAAGGGAAGCTAGTCATTTAGTTTGTGGCAGCTTGCATCTGGAAGAAAGCCTGTCCCGTTCGGGATTGTAGGTGGCCGAGGCTAGGTGCCCTGCAGAGGGAGTTGGGCACAAAGGATGGCCTGTTTCCAGGGGTAAGTAAAGTCAGCTGCCCAGGTGCCTTGTGTCAGTTTGTAGGAGGCCTTTGGCCCTCCAAGGGAAGCTAGTTTTCCTGTTCAAGGCAACTTGCATCTGGAAGAAATCCTGTTCCGTTAGGGATTGTAGGTGGCCGAGGCCAGGTGCCCGGCAGAGGGAGTTGGGCACAAAGGATGGCTTGTTTCCAGGGGTAAGTAAAGTCAGCTGCCCAGGTGCCTGATGTCAGTTTGTAGAAGGCCTTTGGCCCTCCAAGGCAAGCCAGGCTTCCAGCTTGTGGCAGCTTGCATCTGGAAGAAATCCTCTTCCGTTTGGGATCGTAGGTGGCCGAGGCCTGGTGCCCGGCAGAGGGAGTTGGGCACAAAGGATGGCCTGTTTGCAGGGGTAAGTAAAGTCAGCTGCCCAGGTGCCTGATGTCAGTTTGTAGGAGGCCTTTGGCCCTCCAAGGGAAGCCAGTCTTCCAGTTTGTGGCAGCTTGCATCTGGAAGAAATCCTGTTTTGTTCGGGATTGTAGGTGGCCGAGGCCAGGTGCCCGGCAGAGGGAGTTGGGCACAAAGGATGGCCTGTTTCCAGGGGTAAGTAAAGTCAGCTGCCCAGGTGCCTGATGTCAGTTTGTAGGAGGCGTTTGGCCCTCCAACAGAAGCCAGGCTTCCAGCTTGTGGCAGCTTGCATCTGGAAGAAATCCTGTTCTGTTTGGGATCGTAGGTGGCCGAGGCCTGGTGCCCGGCAGAGGGAGTTGGGCACAAAGAATGGCCTGTTTCTAGGGGTAAGTAAAGTCAGCTGCCCAGGTGTTTGGTGTCAGTTTGTAGGAGGCCTTTGGCCCTCCAAGGGAAGCTAGTCTTCCAGTTTGTGGCAGCTTGCATCTGGAAGAAATCCTGTTCCGTTCGGGACTGTAGCTGGCCAAGGCCAGGTGTCCGGCAGAAGGAGTTGGGCACAAAGGATGGCCTGTTTCCAGGGGTAAGTAAAGTCAGCTGCCCAGGTGTTCGGTGCGAGGTTTTAGGAGGCCTATGGCCCTCCAAAGGAAACTAGTCTTCCTGTTTGTGGCAGCTTGCATCTGGAAGAAATCCTGTTCCGTTCGGGATTGTAGGTGACCGAGGCCAGGTGCCCGGCATAGGGAGTTGGGAACAAAGATGGCCTGTTTCCAGGGGAAAGTAAAGTCAGCTGCCCAGGTGCCTGGTGTCAGTTTGTAGGAGGCCTTTGGCCCTCCAAGGGAAGCAAGTCTTCCTGTTCAAGGCAACTTGCATCTGGAAGAAATCCTGTTCCGTTCGAGATTGTAGGTGGCCGAAGACGGGTGCCCGGCAGAGGGAGTTGGGAACAAAGGATGGCCTGTTTCCAGGGGTAAGTAAAGTCAGCTGCCCAGGTGCCTGATGTCAGTTTGTAGCAGGCCTTTGGCCCTCCAAGGCAAGCCAGGCTTCCAGCTTGTGGCAGCTTGCATCTGGAAGAAATCCTGTTCTGTTCGGGATTGTAGGTGGCTGAGGCCAGGTGCCCGGCAGAGGGAGTTGGGCACAAAGGATGGCCTGTTTCCAGGGGTAAGTAAAGTCAGCTGCCCAGGTGCCTGATGTCAGTTTGTAGGAGGCGTTTGGCCCTCCAACGGAAGACAGGCTTCCAGCTTGTGGCAGCTTGCATCTGGAAGAAATCCTGTTGTGTTTGGGATCGTAGGTGGCCGGAGCCAGGTGCCCGGCAGAGGGAGTTGGGCACAAAGGATGGCCTGTTTCCAGGGGTAAGTAAAGTCAGCTGCCCAGGTGCCCGATGTCAGTTTGTAGCAGGCCTTTGGCCCTCCTAGTGAAGGCAGGTTTCCAGCTTGTGGCAGCTTGCATCTGGAAGAAATCTTGTTCCGTTCGGGATTGTAGGTGGCTGGAGCTGTGTCCCCGGCAGAGGGCGTTGGGCACAAAGGATGGCCTGTTTCAAGAGGAAAGTAAAGTCAGCTGCCCAGGTTCCTGATGTCAGTTTTTAGGAGGCCTTTGGCCCTCCAAGGGAAGCAAGTGTTCCACTTTGTGGCAGCTTGCATCTGGAAGAAATCCTGTTTTGTTCGGGATTGTAGGTGGCCGAGGCCAGGTGCCCGGCAGAGGGAGTTGGGCACAAAGGATGGCCTGTTTCCAGGGGTAAGTAAAGTCAGCTGCCCAGGTGTTCGGTGCGAGGTTTTATGAGGCCTATGGCCCTCCAAGGGAAACTAGTCTTCCTGTTTGTGGCAGCTTGCATCTGGAAGAAATCCTGTTCCGTTCGGGATTGTAGGTGACCGAGGCCAGGTGCCCGGCAGAGGGAGTTGGGAACAAAGATGGCCTGTTTCCAGGGGTAAGTAAAGTCAGCTGCCCATGTGCCTGGTGTCAGTTTGTAGGAGGCCTTTGGCCCTCCAAGGGAAGCTAGTCTTCCTGTTCAAGGCAACTTGCATCTGGAAGAAATCCTGTTCCGTTCGAGAATGTAGGTGGCCGAAGCCGGGTGCCCGGCAGAGGGAGTTGGGAACAAAGGATGGCCTGTTTCCAGGGGTAAGTAAAGTCAGCTGCCCAGGTGCCTGATGTCAGTTTGTAGCAGGCCTTTGGCCCTCCAAGGGAAGCCAGGTTTCCAGCTTGTGGCAGCTTGCATCTGGAAGAAATCCTGTTCCGTTCGGGATTGTAGGAGGCTGGAGCTGTGTGCCCGGCAGAGGGCGTTGGGCACAAAGGATGGCCTGTTTCAAGAGGAAAGTAAAGTCAGCTGCCCAGGTGCCTGAAGTCAGTTTGTAGAAGGCCTTTGGCCCTCCAAGGCAAGCCAGGCTTCCAGCTTGTGGCAGCTTGCATCTGGAAGAAATCCTGTTCTGTTCGGGATTGTAGGTGGCTGAGGCCAGGTGCCCGGCAGAGGGAGTTGGGCACAAAGGATGGCCTGTGTCCAGGGGTAAGTAAAGTCAGCTGCCCAGGTGCCTGATGTCAGTTTGTAGGAGGCGTTTGGCCCTCCAACGGAAGACAGGCTTCCAGCTTGTGGCAGCTTGCATCTGGAAGAAATCCTTTTCCGTTTGGGATCGTAGGTGGCCGGAGCCGGGTGCCCGGCTAAGGGAGCAGGGGACAAAGGATGGCCTGTTTCCAGGGGTAAGTAATATCATCTCCCCAGGTGCCTGATGTCAGTTTGTAGGAGGCCTTTGGCCCTCCAAGGGAAGCCAGGCTTCCATCTTGTGGCAGCTTGCATCTGGAAGAAATCCTGTTCTGTTTGGGATCGTAGGTGGCCGAGGCCAGGTGCCCGGCAAAGGGAGTTGGGCACAAAGGATGGCCTGTTTCCAGGGATAAGTAAAGTCAGCTGCCCAGGTGCCTGAAGTCAGTTTGTAGGAGGCCTTTGGCCCTCCAAGGGAAGCAAGTCTTCCAGTTCGTGGAAGCTTGCATCTGGAAGAAATGCTGTTCCGTTCGGGATTGTAGGTGGCCGAGGCCTGGTGCCCGGCAGAGGGAGTTGGGCACAAAGGATGGCCTGTTTCCAGGGGTAAGTAAAGTCAGCTGCCCAGGTGCCTTGTGTCAGTTTGTAGGAGGCCTTTGGCCCTCCAAGGGAAGCTAGTCTTCCTGTTCAAGGCAACTTGCATCTGGAAGAAATCCTGTTCCGTTCAAGATTGTAGGTGGCCGAGGCCAGGTGCCCGGCAGAGGGAGTTGGGCACAAAGGATGGCCTGTTTCCAGGGGTAAGTAAAGTCAGCTGCCCAGGTGCCTGATGTCAGTTTGTAGAAGGCCTTTGGCCCTCCAAGGCAAGCCAGGCTTCCAGCTTTTGGCAGCTTGCATCTGGAAGAAATCCTCTTCCGTTTGGGATCGTAGGTGGCCGAGGCCTGGTGCCCGGAAGAGGGAGTTGGGCACAAAGGATGGCCTGTTTGCAGGGGTAAGTAAAGTCAGCTGCCCAGGTGCCTGATGTCAGTTTGTAGGAGGCCTTTGGCCCTCCAAGGGAAGCTAGTCTTCCAGTTTGTGGCAGCTTGCATCTGGAAGAAATCCTGTTCTGTTCGGGATTGTAGGTGGCCGAGGCCAGGTGCCCGGCAGAGGGAGTTGGGCACAAAGGATGGCCTGTTTCCAGGGGTAAGTAAAGTCAGCTGCCCAGGTGCCTGATGTCAGTTTGTAGGAGGCCTTTGGCCCTCCAAGGGAAGCCAGGCTTCCAGCTTGTGGCAGCTTGCATCTGGAAGAAATCCTGTTGTGTTTGGGATCGTAGGTGGCCGAGGCCAGGTGCCCGGCAGAGGGAGTTGGGCACAAAGGATGGCCTGTTTCCAGGGGTAAGTAAAGTCAGCTGCCCAGGTGCCCGATGTCAGTTTGTAGCAGGCCTTTGGCCCTCCTACTGAAGGCAGGTTTCCAGCTTGTGGCAGCTTGCATCTGGAAGAAATCTTGTTCCGTTCGGGATTGTAGGTGGCTGGAGCTGTGTCCCCGGCAGAGGGCGTTGGGCACAAAGGATGGCCTGTTTCAAGAGGAAAGTAAAGTCAGCTGCCCTGGTTCCTGATGTCAGTTTTTAGGAGGCCTTTGGCCCTCCAAGGGAAGCAAGTGTTCCACTTTGTGGCAGCTTGCATCTGGAAGAAATCCTGTTTTGTTCGGGATTGTAGGTGGCCGAGGCCTGGTGCCCGGCAGAGGGAGTTGGGCACAAAGAATGGCCTGTTTCTAGGGGTAAGTAAAGTCAGCTGCCCAGGTGTTTGGTGTCAGTTTGTAGGAGGCCTTTGGCCCTCCAAGGGAAGCTAGTCTTCCAGTTTGTGGCAGCTTGCATCTGGAAGAAATCCTGTTCCGTTCGGGACTGTAGCTGGCCAAGGCCAGGTGTCCGGCAGAAGGAGTTGGGCACAAAGGATGGCCTGTTTCCAGGGGTAAGTAAAGTCAGCTGCCCAGGTGTTCGGTGCGAGGTTTTAGGAGGCCTATGGCCCTCCAAAGGAAACTAGTCTTCCTGTTTGTGGCAGCTTGCATCTGGAAGAAATCCTGTTCCGTTCGGGATTGTAGGTGACCGAGGCCAGGTGCCCGGCATAGGGAGTTGGGAACAAAGATGGCCTGTTTCCAGGGGAAAGTAACGTCAGCTGCCCAGGTGCCTGGTGTCAGTTTGTAGGAGGCCTTTGGCCCTCCAAGGGAAGCAAGTCTTCCTGTTCAAGGCAACTTGCATCTGGAAGAAATCCTGTTCCGTTCGAGATTGTAGGTGGCCGAAGACGGGTGCCCGGCAGAGGGAGTTGGGAACAAAGGATGGCCTGTTTCCAGGGGTAAGTAAAGTCAGCTGCCCAGGTGCCTGATGTCAGTTTGTAGCAGGCCTTTGGCCCTCCAAGGCAAGCCAGGCTTCCAGCTTGTGGCAGCTTGCATCTGGAAGAAATCCTGTTCTGTTCGGGATTGTAGGTGGCTGAGGCCAGGTGCCCGGCAGAGGGAGTTGGGCACAAAGGATGGCCTGTTTCCAGGGGTAAGTAAAGTCAGCTGCCCAGGTGCCTGATGTCAGTTTGTAGGAGGCGTTTGGCCCTCCAACGGAAGACAGGCTTCCAGCTTGTGGCAGCTTGCATCTGGAAGAAATCCTGTTGTGTTTGGGATCGTAGGTGGCCGGAGCCAGGTGCCCGGCAGAGGGAGTTGGGCACAAAGGATGGCCTGTTTCCAGGGGTAAGTAAAGTCAGCTGCCCAGGTGCCCGATGTCAGTTTGTAGCAGGCCTTTGGCCCTCCTAGTGAAGGCAGGTTTCCAGCTTGTGGCAGCTTGCATCTGGAAGAAATCTTGTTCCGTTCGGGATTGTAGGTGGCTGGAGCTGTGTCCCCGGCAGAGGGCGTTGGGCACAAAGGATGGCCTGTTTCAAGAGGAAAGTAAAGTCAGCTGCCCAGGTTCCTGATGTCAGTTTTTAGGAGGCCTTTGGCCCTCCAAGGGAAGCAAGTGTTCCACTTTGTGGCAGCTTGCATCTGGAAGAAATCCTGTTTTGTTCGGGATTGTAGGTGGCCGAGGCCAGGTGCCCGGCAGAGGGAGTTGGGCACAAAGGATGGCCTGTTTCCAGGGGTAAGTAAAGTCAGCTGCCCAGGTGTTCGGTGCGAGGTTTTATGAGGCCTATGGCCCTCCAAGGGAAACTAGTCTTCCTGTTTGTGGCAGCTTGCATCTGGAAGAAATCCTGTTCCGTTCGGGATTGTAGGTGACCGAGGCCAGGTGCCCGGCAGAGGGAGTTGGGAACAAAGATGGCCTGTTTCCAGGGGTAAGTAAAGTCAGCTGCCCATGTGCCTGGTGTCAGTTTGTAGGAGGCCTTTGGCCCTCCAAGGGAAGCTAGTCTTCCTGTTCAAGGCAACTTGCATCTGGAAGAAATCCTGTTCCGTTCGAGAATGTAGGTGGCCGAAGCCGGGTGCCCGGCAGAGGGAGTTGGGAACAAAGGATGGCCTGTTTCCAGGGGTAAGTAAAGTCAGCTGCCCAGGTGCCTGATGTCAGTTTGTAGCAGGCCTTTGGCCCTCCAAGGGAAGCCAGGTTTCCAGCTTGTGGCAGCTTGCATCTGGAAGAAATCCTGTTCCGTTCGGGATTGTAGGAGGCTGGAGCTGTGTGCCCGGCAGAGGGCGTTGGGCACAAAGGATGGCCTGTTTCAAGAGGAAAGTAAAGTCAGCTGCCCAGGTGCCTGAAGTCAGTTTGTAGAAGGCCTTTGGCCCTCCAAGGCAAGCCAGGCTTCCAGCTTGTGGCAGCTTGCATCTGGAAGAAATCCTGTTCTGTTCGGGATTGTAGGTGGCTGAGGCCAGGTGCCCGGCAGAGGGAGTTGGGCACAAAGGATGGCCTGTGTCCAGGGGTAAGTAAAGTCAGCTGCCCAGGTGCCTGATGTCAGTTTGTAGGAGGCGTTTGGCCCTCCAACGGAAGACAGGCTTCCAGCTTGTGGCAGCTTGCATCTGGAAGAAATCCTTTTCCGTTTGGGATCGTAGGTGGCCGGAGCCGGGTGCCCGGCTAAGGGAGCAGGGGACAAAGGATGGCCTGTTTCCAGGGGTAAGTAATATCATCTCCCCAGGTGCCTGATGTCAGTTTGTAGGAGGCCTTTGGCCCTCCAAGGGAAGCCAGGCTTCCATCTTGTGGCAGCTTGCATCTGGAAGAAATCCTGTTCTGTTTGGGATCGTAGGTGGCCGAGGCCAGGTGCCCGGCAAAGGGAGTTGGGCACAAAGGATGGCCTGTTTCCAGGGGTAAGTAAAGTCAGCTGCCCAGGTGCCTGATGTCAGTTTGTAGGAGGCCTTTGACCCTCCAAGGCAAGCCAGGCTTCCAGCTTGTGGCAGCTTGCATCTGGAAGAAATCCTGTTCTGTTTGGGATCGTAGGTGGCCGAGGCCAGGTGCCCGGCAAAGGGAGTTGGGCACAAAGGATGGCCTGTTTCCAGGGATAAGTAAAGTCAGCTGCCCAGGTGCCTGAAGTCAGTTTGTAGGAGGCCTTTGGCCCTCCAAGGGAAGCAAGTCTTCCAGTTCGTGGAAGCTTGCATCTGGAAGAAATGCTGTTCCGTTCGGGATTGTAGGTGGCCGAGGCCTGGTGCCCGGCAGAGGGAGTTGGGCACAAAGGATGGCCTGTTTCCAGGGGTAAGTAAAGTCAGCTGCCCAGGTGCCTTGTGTCAGTTTGTAGGAGGCCTTTGGCCCTCCAAGGGAAGCTAGTCTTCCTGTTCAAGGCAACTTGCATCTGGAAGAAATCCTGTTCCGTTCAAGATTGTAGGTGGCCGAGGCCAGGTGCCCGGCAGAGGGAGTTGGGCACAAAGGATGGCCTGTTTCCAGGGGTAAGTAAAGTCAGCTGCCCAGGTGCCTGATGTCAGTTTGTAGAAGGCCTTTGGCCCTCCAAGGCAAGCCAGGCTTCCAGCTTTTGGCAGCTTGCATCTGGAAGAAATCCTCTTCCGTTTGGGATCGTAGGTGGCCGAGGCCTGGTGCCCGGAAGAGGGAGTTGGGCACAAAGGATGGCCTGTTTGCAGGGGTAAGTAAAGTCAGCTGCCCAGGTGCCTGATGTCAGTTTGTAGGAGGCCTTTGGCCCTCCAAGGGAAGCTAGTCTTCCAGTTTGTGGCAGCTTGCATCTGGAAGAAATCCTGTTCTGTTCGGGATTGTAGGTGGCCGAGGCCAGGTGCCCGGCAGAGGGAGTTGGGCACAAAGGATGGCCTGTTTCCAGGGGTAAGTAAAGTCAGCTGCCCAGGTGCCTGATGTCAGTTTGTAGGAGGCCTTTGGCCCTCCAAGGGAAGCCAGGCTTCCAGCTTGTGGCAGCTTGCATCTGGAAGAAATCCTGTTGTGTTTGGGACCGTAGGTGGCCGAGGCCAGGTGCCCGGCAGAGGGAGTTGGGCACAAAGGATGGCCTGTTTCCAGGGGTAAGTAAAGTCAGCTGCCCAGGTGCCCGATGTCAGTTTGTAGCAGGCCTTTGGCCCTCCTACTGAAGGCAGGTTTCCAGCTTGTGGCAGCTTGCATCTGGAAGAAATCTTGTTCCGTTCGGGATTGTAGGTGGCTGGAGCTGTGTCCCCGGCAGAGGGCGTTGGGCACAAAGGATGGCCTGTTTCAAGAGGAAAGTAAAGTCAGCTGCCCTGGTTCCTGATGTCAGTTTTTAGGAGGCCTTTGGCCCTCCAAGGGAAGCAAGTGTTCCACTTTGTGGCAGCTTGCATCTGGAAGAAATCCTGTTTTGTTCGGGATTGTAGGTGGCCGAGGCCAGGTGCCCGGCAGAGGGAGTTGGGCACAAAGGATGGCCTGTTTCCAGGGGTAAGTAAAGTCAGCTGCCCAGGTGCCTGATGTCAGTTTGTAGGAGGCGTTTGGCCCTCCAACGGAAGACAGGCTTCCAGCTTGTGGCAGCTTGCATCTGGAAGAAATCCTTTTCCATTTGGGATCGTAGGTGGCCGGAACTGGGTGCCCGGCTAAGGGAGTAGGGAACAAAGGATGGCCTGTTTCCAGGGGTAAGTAATATCATCTCCCCAGGTGCCTGATGTCAGTTTGTAGGAGGCCTTTGGCCCTCCAAGGGAAGCCAGTCTTCCATCTTGTGGCAGCTTGCATCTGGAAGAAATCCTGTTCTGTTTGGGATCGTAGGTGGCCGAGGCCAGGCGCCCGGCAGAGGGAGTTGGGAACAAAGGATGGACTGTTTCCAGGGGTAAGTAAAGTCAGCTGCCCAGGTGCCTGATGTCAGTTTGTAGGAGGCCTTTTGCCCTCCAAGGGAAGCAAGTCTTCCAGTTTGTGGCAGCTTGCATCTGGAAGAAATCCTGTTCCGTTCGGAATTGTAGGTGGCCGAGGCCAGGTGCCCGGCAGAGGGAGTTGGGCACAAAGGATGGCCTGTTTCCAGGGGTAAGTAAAGTCAGCTACCCAGGTGCCTGAAGTCAGTTTGTAGGAGGCCTTTGCCCCTCCATGGGAAGTCAGGCTTCCTGCTTGTGGCAGCTTGCATCTGGAAGAAATCCTGTTCCGTTCAGGATTGTAAGTGTCCGGAGCCGGGTGCCTGGCTCAGGGAGTTGGGAACAAAGGATGGCCTGTTTCCAGGGGTAAGTAAAGTCAGCTGCCCAGGTGCCTGATGTCAGTTTGTAGGAGGCCTTTGGCCCTCCAAGGGAAGCCAGGCTTCCAGCTTGTGGCAGCTAGCATCTGGAAGAAATGCTGTTCCATTTGGGATCGTTGGTGGCCGAGGCCTGGTGCCCGGCAGAGGGAGTTGGGCACAATTGATGGCCTGTTTCCAGGGGTAAGTAAACTCAGCTGCCCAGGTGCCTTGTGTCAGTTTGTAGGAGGCCTTTGGCCTTCCAAGGGAAGCTAGTCATCCAGTTTGTGGCAGCTTGCATCGGGAAGAAAGCCTGTCCCGTTCGGGATTCTAGGTGGCCGAGGCTAGGTGCCATGCAGAGGGAGTTGGGCACAAATGATGGCCTATCTCCAGGGGTAAGTAAAGTCAGCTGCCCAGGTGCCTGAAGTCAGTTTGTAGGAGGCCTTTGGCCCTCCAAGGGAAGCAAGTCTTCCAGTTCGTGGAAGCTTGCATCTGGAAGAAATGCTGTTCCGTTTGGGATTGTAGATGGCCGAGGCCTGGTGCCCGGCAGAGGGAGTTGGGCACAAAGGATGGCCTGTTTCCAGGGGTAAGTAAAGTCAGCTGCCCAGGTGCCTGGTGTCAGTTTGTAGGAGGCCTTTGGCCCTCCAAGGGAAGCAAGTCTTCCTGTTCAAGGCAACTTGCATCTGGAAGAAATCCTGTTCCGTTCAAGATTGTAGGTGGCCGAGGCCAGGTGCCCGGCAAAGGGAGTAGGGAACAAAGGATGGCCTGTTTCCAGGGGTAAGTAAAGTCAGCTGCCCAGGTGCCTGAAGTCAGTTTGTAGAAGGCCTTTGGCCCTCCAACGGAAGCCAGGCTTCAACCTTGTGGCAGCTTGCATCTGGAAGAAATCCTTTTCCGTTTGGGATCGTAGGTGGCCGAGGCCTGGTGCCCGGCAGAGGGAGTTGGGCACAAAGGATGGCCTGTTTCCAGGGGTAAGTAAAGTCAGCTGCCCAGGTGCCTGATGTCAGTTTGTAGGAGGCCTTTGGCCCTCCAAGGGAAGCTAGTCTTCCAGTTTGTGGCAGCTTGCATCTGGAAGAAATCCTGTTCCGTTCGGGATTGTAGGTGGCCGAGGCCAGGTGCCCGGCAGAGGGAGTTGGGCACAAAGGATGGCCTGTTTCCAGGGGTAAGTAAAGTCAGCTGCCCAGGTGCCTGATGTCAGTTTGTAGGAGGCCTTTGGCCCTCCAAGGGAAGCCAGGCTTCCAGCTTGTGGCAGCTTGCATCTGGAAGAAATCCTGTTGTGTTTGGGATCGTAGGTGGCCGAGGCCAGGTGCCCGGCAGAGGGAGTTGGGCACAAAGGATGGCCTGTTTCCAGGGGTAAGTAAAGTCAGCTGCCCAGGTGCCTGATGTCAGTTTGTAGGAGGCCTTTGGCCCTCCAAGGGAAGCAAGTCTTCCAGTTTGTGGAAGCTTGCATCTGGAAGAAATCCTGTTTCGTTAGGGATTGTAGGTGGCCGAGGCCAGGTGCCCGTCAGAGAGAGTTGGGCACAAAGGATGGCCTGTTTCCAGGGGTAAGTAAAGTCAGCTGCCCAGGTGTTTGGTGTCAGTTTGTAGGAGGCCTTTGGCCCTCCAAGGGAAGCTAGTTTTCCAGTTTGTGGCAGCTTGCATCTGGAAGAATTCCTGTTCCGTTCGGGATTGTAGGTGGCCGAGGCCAGGTGCCCGGCAGAGGGAGTTAGGATCAAATGATGGCCTGTTTCCAGGGGTAAGTAATATCAGCTGCCCAGGTGCCTGGTGTCAGTTTGTAGGAGGCCTTTGGCCCTCCAATGGAAGCCAGGCTTCCAGCTTGTGGCAGCTTGCATCTGGAAGAAATCCTGTTCTGTTTGGGATCGTAGGGTGCCGAGGCCAGGTGCCCGGCAGAGGGAGTTGGGCACAAAGGACGGCCTGTTTCCAGGGGTAAGTAAAGTCAGCTGCCCAGGTGTTTGGTGTCAGTTTTTAGGAGGCCTTTGGCCCTCTAAGGGAAGCTAGTCATCCAGTTTGTGGCAGCTTGCATCTGGAAGAAAGCCTGTCCCGTTCGGGATTGTAGGTGGCCGAGGCTAGGTGCCCTGCAGAGGGAGTTGGGCACAAATGATGGCCTGTCTCCAGGGGTAAGTAAAGTCAGCTGCCCAGGTGCCTGAAGTCAGTTTGTAGGAGGCCTTTGGCCCTCCAAGGGAAGCAAGTCTTCCAGTTCGTGGAAGCTTGCATCTGGAAGAAATGCTGTTCCGTTCGGGATTGTAGGTGGCCGAGGCCTGGTGCCCGGCAGAGGGAGTTGGGCACAAAGGATAGCCTGTTTCCAGGGGTAAGTAAAGTCAGCTGCCCAGGTACCTGAAGTCAGTTTGTAGGAGGCCTTTGGCCCTCCAAGGGAAGCTAGTCTTCCTGTTCAAGGCAACTTGCATCTGGAAGAAATCTTGTTCCGTTCAAGATTGTAGGTGGCCGAGGCCAGGTGCCCGGCAGAGGGAGTTGGGCACAAAGGATGGCCTGTTTCCAGGGGTAAGTAAAGTCAGCTTCCCAGGTGCCTGATGTCAGTTTGTAGGAGGCCTTTGGCCCTCCAAGGCAAGCCAGGCTTCCAGCTTGTGGCAGCTTGCATCTGGAAGAAATCCTTTTCCGTTCGGGATTGTAGGGTGGGCGAGGCCAGGTGCCCGGCAGAGGGAGTTGGGCACAAAGTATGGCCTGTTTTCCAGGGGTAAGTAAAGTCAGCTGCCCAGGTGCCTGATGTCAGTTTGTAGGAGGCCTTTGCCCCTCCATGGGAAGTCAGGCTTCCTGCTTGTGGCAGCTTGCATCTGGAAGAAATGCTGTTCCGTTCAGGATTGTAGGTGGCTGGAGCCGGGTGCCTGGCTCAGGGAGTTGGGCACAAAGGATGGCCTGTTTCCAGGGGTAAGTAAAGTCAGCTGCCGAGGTGCCTGATGTCAGTTTGTAGCAGGCCTTTGGCCCTCCAAGGGAAGCCAGGCTTCCAGCTTGTGACAGCTTGCATCTGGAATAAATGCTGTTCCATTTGGGATCGTTGGTGGCCGAGGCCTGGTGCCCGGCAGAGGGAGTTGGGCACAAATGATGGCCTGTTTCCAGGGGTAAGTAAACTCAGCTGCCCAGGTGCCTTGGTGTCAGTTTGTAGGAGGCCTTTGGCCCTCTAAGGGAAGCTAGTCATCCAGTTTGTGGCAGCTTGCATCTGGAAGAAAGCCTGTCCCGTTCGGGATTGTAGGTGGCCGAGGCTAGGTGCCCTGCAGAGGGAGTTGGGCACAAATGATGGCCTGTCTCCAGGGGTAAGTAAAGTCAGCTGCCCAGGTGCCTGAAGTCAGTTTGTAGGAGGCCTTTGGCCCTCCAAGGGAAGCAAGTCTTCCAGTTCGTGGAAGCTTGCATCTGGAAGAAATGCTGTTCCGTTCGGGATTGTAGGTGGCCGAGGCCTGGTGCCCGGCAGAGGGAGTTGGGCACAAAGGATAGCCTGTTTCCAGGGGTAAGTAAAGTCAGCTGCCCAGGTGCCTGAAGTCAGTTTGTAGGAGGCCTTTGGCCCTCCAAGGGAAGCTAGTCTTCCTGTTCAAGGCAACTTGCATCTGGAAGAAATCCTGTTCCGTTCAAGATTGTAGGTGGCCGAGGCCAGGTGCCCGGCAGAGGGAGTTGGGCACAAAGGATGGCCTGTTTCCAGGGGTAAGTAAAGTCAGCTGCCCAGGTGCCTGATGTCAGTTTGTAGAAGGCCTTTGGCCCTCCAAGGCAAGCCAGGCTTCCAGCTTGTGGCAGCTTGCATCTGGAAGAAATCCTGTTCTGTTTGGGATCGTAGGTGGCCGAGGCCAGGTGCCCGGCAGAGGGAGTTGGGAACAAAGGATGGCCTGTTTCCAGGGGTAAGTAAAGTCAGCTGCCCAGGTGCCTGATGTCAGTTTGTAGGAGGCCTTTGGCCCTCCAAGGGAAGCAAGTCTTCCAGTTTGTGGCAGCTTGCATCTGGAAGAAATCCTGTTCCGTTCGGGATTGTAGGAGGCTGGAGCTGTGTGCCCGGCAGAGGGCGTTGGGCACAAAGGATGGCCTGTTTCAAGAGGAAAGTAAAGTCAGCTGCCCAGGTTCCTGAAGTCAGTTTGTAGAAGGCCTTTGGCCCTCCAAGGCAAGCCAGGCTTCCAGCTTGTGGCAGCTTGCATCTGGAAGAAATCCTGTTCTGTTCGGGATTGTAGGTGGCTGAGGCCAGGTGCCCGGCAGAGGGAGTTGGGCACAAAGGATGGCCTGTGTCCAGGGGTAAGTAAAGTCAGCTGCCCAGGTGCCTGATGTCAGTCTGTAGGAGGCGTTTGGCCCTCCAACGGAAGACAGGCTTCCAGCTTGTGGCAGCTTGCATCTGGAAGAAATCCTTTTCCGTTTGGGATCGTAGGTGGCCGGAGCCGGGTGCCCGGCTAAGGGAGCAGGGGACAAAGGATGGCCTGTTTCCAGGGGTAAGTAATATCATCTCCCCAGGTGCCTGATGTCAGTTTGTAGGAGGCCTTTGGCCCTCCAAGGGAAGCCAGGCTTCCATCTTGTGGCAGCTTGCATCTGGAAGAAATCCTGTTCTGTTTGGGATCGTAGGTGGCCGAGGCCAGGTGCCCGGCAAAGGGAGTTGGGCACAAAGGATGGCCTGTTTCCAGGGGTAAGTAAAGTCAGCTGCCCAGGTGCCTGATGTCAGTTTGTAGGAGGCCTTTGGCCCTCCAAGGCAAGCCAGGCTTCCAGCTTGTGGCAGCTTGCATCTGGAAGAAATCCTTTTCCGTTCGGGATTGTAGGTGGCCGAGGCCAGGTGCCCGGCAGAGGGAGTTGGGCACAAAGGATGGCCTGTTTCCAGGGGTAAGTAAAGTCAGCTGCCCAGGTGCCTGATGTCAGTTTGTAGGAGGCCTTTGGCCCTCCAAGGGAAGCTAGTCTTCCAGTTCGTGGAAGCTTGCATCTGGAAGAAATGCTGTTCCGTTCGGGATTGTAGGTGGCCGAGGCCTGGTGCCCGGCAGAGGGAGTTGGGCACAAAGGATGGCCTGTTTCCAGGGGTAAGTAAAGTCAGCTGCCCAGGTGCCTTGTGTCAGTTTGTAGGAGGCCTTTGGCCCTCCAAGGGAAGCTAGTCTTCCTGTTCAAGGCAACTTGCATCTGGAAGAAATCCTGTTCCGTTCAAGATTGTAGGTGGCCGAGGCCAGGTGCCCGGCAGAGGGAGTTGGGCACAAAGGATGGCCTGTTTCCAGGGGTAAGTAAAGTCAGCTGCCCAGGTGCCTGATGTCAGTTTGTAGAAGGCCTTTGGCCCTCCAAGGCAAGCCAGGCTTCCAGCTTGTGGCAGCTTGCATCTGGAAGAAATCCTCTTCCGTTTGGGATCGTAGGTGGCCGAGGCCTGGTGCCCGGAAGAGGGAGTTGGGCACAAAGTATGGCCTGTTTGCAGGGGTAAGTAAAGTCAGCTGCCCAGGTGCCTGATGTCAGTTTGTAGGAGGCCTTTGGCCCTCCAAGGGAAGCTAGTCTTCCAGTTTGTGGCAGCTTGCATCTGGAAGAAATCCTGTTCTGTTCGGGATTGTAGGTGGCCGAGGCCAGGTGCCCGGCAGAGGGAGTTGGGCACAAAGGATGGCCTGTTTCCAGGGGTAAGTAAAGTCAGCTGCCCAGGTGCCTGATGTCAGTTTGTAGGAGGCCTTTGGCCCTCCAAGGGAAGCCAGGCTTCCAGCTTGTGGCAGCTTGCATCTGGAAGAAATCCTGTTGTGTTTGGGATCGTAGGTGGCCGAGGCCAGGTGCCCGGCAGAGGGAGTTGGGCACAAAGGATGGCCTGTTTCCAGGGGTAAGTAAAGTCAGCTGCCCAGGTGCCCGATGTCAGTTTGTAGCAGGCCTTTGGCCCTCCTAGTGAAGGCAGGTTTCCAGCTTGTGGCAGCTTGCATCTGGAAGAAATCTTGTTCCGTTCGGGATTGTAGGTGGCTGGAGCTGTGTCCCCGGCAGAGGGCGTTGGGCACAAAGGATGGCCTGTTTCAAGAGGAAAGTAAAGTCAGCTGCCCTCGTTCCTGATGTCAGTTTTTAGGAGGCCTTTGGCCCTCCAAGGGAAGCAAGTGTTCCACTTTGTGGCAGCTTGCATCTGGAAGAAATCCTTTTCCATTTGGGATCGTAGGTGGCCGGAACCGGGTGCCCGGCTAAGGGAGTAGGGAACAAAGGATGGCCTGTTTCCAGGGGTAAGTAATATCATCTCCCCAGGTGCCTGATGTCAGTTTGTAGGAGGCCTTTGGCCCTCCAAGGGAAGCCAGGCTTCCATCTTGTGGCAGCTTGCATCTGGAAGAAATCCTGTTCTGTTTGGGATCGTAGGTGGCCGAGGCCAGGCGCCCGGCAGAGGGAGTTGGGAACAAAGGATGGACTGTTTCCAGGGGTAAGTAAAGTCAGCTGCCCAGGTGCCTGATGTCAGTTTGTAGGAGGCCTTTGGCCCTCCAAGGGAAGCAAGTCTTCCAGTTTGTGGCAGCTTGCATCTGGAAGAAATCCTGTTCCGTTCGGAATTGTAGGTGGCCGAGGCCAGGTGCCCGGCAGAGGGAGTTGGGCACAAAGGATGGCCTGTTTCCAGGGGTAAGTAATATCAGCTGCCCAGGTGCCTGATGTCAGTTTGTAGGAGGCCTTTGGCCCTCCAATGGAAGCCAGGCTTCCAGCTTGTGGCAGCTTGCATCTGGAAGAAATCCTGTTCTGTTTGGGATCGTAGGGGGCCGAGGCCAGGTGCCCGGCAGAGGGAGTTGGGCACAAAGGACGGCCTGTTTCCAGGGGTAAGTAAAGTCAGCTGCCCAGGTGTTTGGTGTCAGTTTTTAGGAGGCCTTTGGCCCTCTAAGGGAAGCTAGTCATCCAGTTTGTGGCAGCTTGCATCTGGAAGAAAGCCTGTCCCGTTCGGGATTGTAGGTGGCCGAGGCTAGGTGCCCTGCAGAGGGAGTTGGGCACAAATGATGGCCTGTCTCCAGGGGTAAGTAAAGTCAGCTGCCCAGGTGCCTGAAGTCAGTTTGTAGGAGGCCTTTGGCCCTCCAAGGGAAGCAAGTCTTCCAGTTCGTGGAAGCTTGCATCTGGAAGAAATGCTGTTCCGTTCGGGATTGTAGGTGGCCGAGGCCAGGTGCCAGGCAGAGGGAGTTGGGCACAAAGGATGGCCTGTTTCCAGGGGTAAGTAAAGTCAGCTGCCCAGGTGCCTGATGTCAGTTTGTAGGAGGCCTTTGGCCCTCCAAGGCAAGCCAGGCTTCCAGCTTGTGGCAGCTTGCATCTGGAAGAAATCCTTTTCCGTTCGGGATTGTAGGTGGCCGAGGCCAGGTGCCCGGCAGAGGGAGTTGGGCACAAAGGATGGCCTGTTTCCAGGGGTAAGTAAAGTCAGCTGCCCAGGTGCCTGATGTCAGTTTGTAGGAGGCCTTTGCCCCTCCATGGGAAGTCAGGCTTCCTGCTTGTGGCAGCTTGCATCTGGAAGAAATGCTGTTCCGTTCAGGAT
Organism: Chamaea fasciata; assembly: GCF_029207755.1. NCBI lineage: Eukaryota > Metazoa > Chordata > Aves > Passeriformes > Sylviidae > Chamaea > Chamaea fasciata. The sequence goes on along the minus strand of NW_027094148.1, from coordinate 671,505 downwards.
TGTAGGTGGCTGGAGCCGGGTGCCTGGCTCAGGGAGTTGGGAACAAAGGATGGCCTGTTTCCAGGGGTAAGTAAAGTCAGCTGCCGAGGTGCCTGATGTCAGTTTGTAGCAGGCCTTTGGCCCTCCAAGGGAAGCCAGGCTTCCAGCTTGTGACAGCTTGCATCTGGAAGAAATGCTGTTCCATTTGGGATCGTTGGTGGCCGAGGCCTGGTGCCCGGCAGAGGGAGTTGGGCACAAATGATGGCCTGTTTCCAGGGGTAAGTAAACTCAGCTGCCCAGGTGCCTTGTGTCAGTTTGTAGGAGGCCTTTGGCCCTCTAAGGGAAGCTAGTCATCCAGTTTGTGGCAGCTTGCATCTGGAAGAAAGCCTGTCCCGTTCGGGATTGTAGGTGGCCGAGGCTAGGTGCCCTGCAGAGGGAGTTGGGCACAAATGATGGTCTGTCTCCAGGGGTAAGTAAAGTCAGCTGCCCAGGTGCCTGAAGTCAGTTTTTAGGAGGCCTTTGGCCCTCCAAGGGAAGCAAGTCTTCCAGTTCGTGGAAGCTTGCATCTGGAAGAAATGCTGTTCCGTTCGGGATTGTAGGTGGCCGAGGCCTGGTGCCCGGCAGAGGGAGTTGGGCACAAAGGATAGCCTGTTTCCAGGGGTAAGTAAAGTCAGCTGCCCAGGTGCCTGAAGTCAGTTTGTAGGAGGCCTTTGGCCCTCCAAGGGAAGCTAGTCTTCCTGTTCAAGGCAACTTGCATCTGGAAGAAATCCTGTTCCGTTCAAGATTGTAGGTGGCCGAGGCCAGGTGCCCGGCAGAGGGAGTTGGGCACAAAGGATGGCCTGTTTCCAGGGGTAAGTAAAGTCAGCTGCCCAGGTGCCTGATGTCAGTTTGTAGAAGGGCTTTGGCCCTCCAAGGCAAGCCAGGCTTCCAGCTTGTGGCAGCTTGCATCTGGAAGAAATCCTGTTGTGTTTGGGATCGTAGGTGGCCTAGGCCAGGTGCCCGGCAGAGGGCGTTGGGCACAAAGGATGGCCTGTTTCCAGGGGTAAGTAAAGTCAGCTGCCCAGGTGCCCGATGTCAGTTTTTAGCAGGCCTTTGGCCCTCCTAGTGAAGGCAGGTTTCCAGCTTGTAGCAGCTTGCATCTGGAAGAAATCTTGTTCCGTTCGGGATTGTAGGTGGCGGGAGCTGTGTCCCCGGCAGAGGGCGTTGGGCACAAAGGATGGCCTGTTTCAAGAGGAAAGTAAAGTCAGCTGCCCTGGTTCCTGATGTCAGTTTTTAGGAGGCCTTTGGCCCTCCAAGGGAAGCAAGTGTTCCACTTTGTGGCAGCTTGCATCTGGAAGAAATCCTGTTTTTTTCGGGATTGTAGGTGGCCGAGGCCAGGTGCCCGGCAGAGGGAGTTGGGCACAAAGGATGGCCTGTTTCCAGGGGTAAGTAAAGTCAGCTGCCCAGGTGCCTGATGTCAGTTTGTAGGAGGCGTTTGGCCCTCCAACGGAAGACAGGCTTCCAGCTTGTGGCAGCTTGCATCTGGACGAAATCCTTTTCCATTTGGGATCGTAGGTGGCCGGAGCCGGGTGCCCGGCTAAGGGAGTTGGGAACAAAGGATGGCCTTTTTCCAGGGGTAAGTAATATCATCTCCCCAGGTGCCTGATGTCAGTTTGTAGGAGGCCTTTGGCCCTCCAAGGGAAGCCAGGCTTCCATCTTGTGGCAGCTTGCATCTGGAAGAAATCCTGTTCTGTTTGGGATCGTAGGTGGCCGAGGCCAGGTGCCCGGCAGAGGGAGTTGGGAACAAAGGATGGCCTGTTTCCAGGGGTAAGTAAAGTCAGCTGCCCAGGTGCCTGATGTCAGTTTGTAGGAGGCCTTTGGCCCTCCAAGGGAAGCAAGTCTTCCAGTTTGTGGCAGCTTGCATCTGGAAGAAATCCTGTTCCGTTCGGGATTGTAGGTGGCCGAGGCCAGGTGCCCGGCAGAGGGAGTTGGGCACAAACGATGGCCTGTTTCCAGGGGTAAGTAAAGTCAGCTGCCCAGGTGCCTGATGTCAGTTTGTAGGAGGCCTTTGCCCCTCCTTGGGAAGTCAGGCTTCCTGCTTCTGGCAGCTTGCATCTGGAAGAAATCCTGTTCCGTTCAGGATTGTAGGTGGCGGGAGCCGGGTGCCTGCTCAGGGAGTTGGGAACAAAGGATGGCCTGTTTCCAGGGGTAAGTAAAGTCAGCTGCCCAGGTGCCTGAGTTCAGTTTGTAGGAGGCCTTTGGCCCTCCAAGGGAAGCCAGGCTTCCAGCTTGTGGCAGCTTGCATCTGGAAGAAATGCTGTTCCATTTGGGATCGTTGGTGGCCGAGGCCTGGTGCCCGGCAGAGGGAGTTGGGCACAAATGATGGCCTGTTTCCAGGGGTAAGTAAACTCAGCTGCCCAGGTGCCTTGTGTCAGTTTGTAGGAGGCCTTTGGCCCTCCAAGGGAAGCTAGTCATCCAGTTTGTGGCAGCTTGCATCTGGAAGAAATCCTGTTCCGTTCAGGATTGTAGGTGGCGGGAGCCGGGTGCCTGCTCAGGGAGTTGGGAACAAAGGATGGCCTGTCTCCAGGGGTAAGTAAAGTCAGCTGCCCAGGTGCCTGAAGTCAGTTTGTAGCAGGCCTTTGGCCCTCCAAGGGAAGCCAGGTTTCCAGCTTGTGGCAGCTTGCATCTGGAAGAAATGCTGTTCCGTTCGGGATTGTAGGTGGCCGAGGCCAGGTGCCCGGCAGAGGGAGTTGGGCACAAAGGATGGCCTGTTTCCAGAGGAAAGTAAAGTCAGCTGCCCAGGTTCCTGATGTCAGTCTGTAGGAGGCCTTTGGCCCTCCAAGGGAAGCAAGTCTTCCAGCTTGTGGCAGCTTGCATCTGGAAGAAATCCTGTTCCGTTCAGGATTGTAGGTGGCCGGAGCCGGGTGTCTGGCTCAGGGAGTTGGGAACAAAGATGGCCTGTTTCCAGGGGTAAGTAAAGTCAGCTGCCCAGGTGCCTGATGTCAGTTTGTAGGAGGCCTTTGGCCCTCCAAGGCAAGCCAGGCTTCCAGCTTGTGGCAGCTTGCATCTGGAAGAAATCCTGTTCTGTTTGGGATCGTAGGTGGCCGAGGCCTGGTGCCCGGCAGAGGGAGTTGGGCACAAATGATGGCCTGTTTCCAGGGGTAAGTAAACTCAGCTGCCCAGGTGCCTGGTGTCAGTTTGTAGGAGGCCTTTGGCCCTCCAAGGGAAGCTAGTCTTCCTGTTCAAGGCAACTTGCATCTGGAAGAAATCCTGTTCCGTTCAAGATTGTAGGTGGCCGAAGCCTGGTGCCCGGCAGAGGGAATTGGGAACAAAGGATGGCCTGTTTCCAGGGGTAAGTAAAGTCAGCTGCCCAGGTGCCTGATGTCAGTTTGTAGAAGGCCTTTGGCCCTCCTAGTGAAGCCAGGTTTCCAGCTTGTGGCAGCTTGCATCTGGAAGAAATCCTGTTCTGTTCGGGATTATAGGTGGCTGGAGCTGTGTGCCCGGCAGAGAGAGTTGGGCACAAAGGATGGCCTGTTTCCAGAGGAAAGTAAAGTCAGCTGCCCAGGTTCCTGATGTCAGTTTGTAGGAGGCCTTTGGCCCTCCAAGGGAAGCAAGTCTTCCAGTTTGTGGAAGCTTGCATCTGGAAGAAATCCTGTTCTGTTTGGGATCGTAGGTGACTGAGGCCAGGTCCCCGGCAGAGGGAGTTGGACAAAAAGATGTCCTGTTTCCAGGGGTAAGTAAAGTCAGCTGCCCAGATGCCTGATGTCAGTTTGTAGGAGGCCTTTGTCTCTCCAAGGGAAGCCAGTCTTCCTGTTCAAGGCAACTTGCATCTGGAAGAAATCCTGTTCCGTTCAAGATTGTAGGTGGCCGAGGCCAGGTGCCCGGCAGAGGGAGCTGGACACAAAGGATGGCCTCTTTCCTGAGGAAAGTAAAGTCAGCTGCCCAGGTGCCTGATGTCAGTTTGTAGGAGGCCTTTGGCCCTCCAAGGGAAGCTAGTCTTCCAGTTTGTGGCAGCTTGCATCTGGAAGAAATCCTGTTCCGTTCGGGATTGTAGGTGGCCGAGGCCAGGTGCCCGGCAGAGGGAGTTGGGCACAAAGGATGGCCACTTTCCTGAGGAAAGTAAAGTCAGCTGCCCAGGTGCCTGATGTCAGTTTGTAGGAGGCCTTTGGCCCTCCAAGGGAAGCTAGTCTTCCAGTTTGTGGCAGCTTGCATCTGGAAGAAATCCTGATTCTTTCGGGATTGTAGGTGGCTGAACCCGGTTCCCGGCAGAGGGAGTTGGGCACAAACGATGGCCTGTCTCCAGGGGTAAGTAAAGTCAGCTGCCCAGGTGCCTGATGTCTGTGTGTAGGAGGCCTTTGGCCTTCCAAGGGAAGCCAGGCTTCCAGCTTGTGGCAGCTTGCATCTGGAAGAAATCCTGTTCCGTTCAGGATTGGAGGTGGCTGAGGCCGGGAGCCCGTCACACGGAGCTGGACAAAAATGATGGCCTGTTTCCAGGGGTAAGTAAAGTCACTTACCCAGGTGCCTGATGTCAGTTTGTAGGAGGCCTTTGGCCATCCAAGACAAGCCAGGATTCCAGTTTGTGGCAGCTTGCATCTGGAAGAAATCCTGTTCCGTTCGGGATTGTAGGTGGCCGAGGCCGGGTGCCCGGCAGAGGGAGTTGGGTACAAAGGATGGCCTGCTTCCAGGGGTAAGTAAAGTCAGCTGCCCAGGTGCCTGATGTCAGTTTGTAGGAGGCCTTTGGCCATCCAAGAGAAGCCGAACTTCCAGCTTGTGGCAGCTTGCATCTGGAAGAAATCCTGTTCCGTTCGGGATTGTAGGTGGCCGAGGCCTGGTGCCCGGCAGAGGGAGTTGGGCACAAATGATGGCCTGTTTCCAGGGGTAAGTAAACTCAGCTGCCCAGGTGCCTGGTGTCAGTTTGTAGGAGGCCTTTGGCCCTCCAAGGGAAGCTAGTCTTCCTGTTCAAGGCAACTTGCATCTGGAAGAAATCCTGTTCCGTTCAAGATTGTAGGTGGCCGAAGCCTGGTGCCCGGCAGAGGGAATTGGGAACAAAGGATGGCCTGTTTCCAGGGGTAAGTAAAGTCAGCTGCCCAGGTGCCTGATGTCAGTTTGTAGCAGGCCTTTGGCCCTCCTAGTGAAGCCAGGTTTCCAGCTTGTGGCAGCTTGCATCTGGAAGAAATCCTGTTCTGTTCGGGATTATAGGTGGCTGGAGCTGTGTGCCCGGCAGAGAGAGTTGGGCACAAAGGATGGCCTGTTTCCAGAGGAAAGTAAAGTCAGCTGCCCAGGTTCCTGATGTCAGTTTGTAGGAGGCCTTTGGCCCTCCAAGGGAAGCAAGTCTTCCAGTTTGTGGCAGCTTGCATCTGGAAGAAATCCTGTTCCGTTCGGGATTGTAGGTGGCCGAGGCCAGGTGCCCGGCAGAGGGAGTTGGGCACAAACGATGGCCTGTTTCCAGGGGTAAGTAAAGTCAGCTGCCCAGGTGCCTGATGTCAGTTTGTAGGAGGCCTTTGCCCCTCCTTGGGAAGTCAGGCTTCCTGCTTGTGGCAGCTTGCATCTGGAAGAAATCCTGTTCCGTTCAGGATTGTAGGTGGCGGGAGCCGGGTGCCTGCTCAGGGAGTTGGGAACAAAGGATGGCCTGTTTCCAGGGGTAAGTAAAGTCAGCTGCCCAGGTGCCTGAGTTCAGTTTGTAGGAGGCCTTTGGCCCTCCAAGGGAAGCCAGGCTTCCAGCTTGTGGCAGCTTGCATCTGGAAGAAATGCTGTTCCATTTGGGATCGTTGGTGGCCGAGGCCTGGTGCCCGGCAGAGGGAGTTGGGCACAAATGATGGCCTGTTTCCAGGGGTAAGTAAACTCAGCTGCCCAGGTGCCTTGTGTCAGTTTGTAGGAGGCCTTTGGCCCTCCAAGGGAAGCTAGTCATCCAGTTTGTGGCAGCTTGCATCTGGAAGAAATCCTGTTCCGTTCAGGATTGTAGGTGGTGGGAGCCGGGTGCCTGCTCAGGGAGTTGGGAACAAAGATGGCCTGTCTCCAGGGGTAAGTAAAGTCAGCTGCCCAGGTGCCTGAAGTCAGTTTGTAGCAGGCCTTTGGCCCTCCAAGGGAAGCCAGGTTTCCAGCTTGTGGCAGCTTGCATCTGGAAGAAATGCTGTTCCGTTCGGGATTGTAGGTGGCCGAGGCCAGGTGCCCGGCAGAGGGAGTTGGGCACAAAGGATGGCCTGTTTCCAGAGGAAAGTAAAGTCAGCTGCCCAGGTTCCTGATGTCAGTCTGTAGGAGGCCTTTGGCCCTCCAAGGGAAGCAAGTCTTCCAGCTTGTGGCAGCTTGCATCTGGAAGAAATCCTGTTCCGTTCAGGATTGTAGGTGGCCGGAGCCGGGTGTCTGGCTCAGGGAGTTGGGAACAAAGATGGCCTGTCTCCAGGGGTAAGTAAAGTCAGCTGCCCAGGTGCCTGATGTCAGTTTGTAGGAGGCCTTTGGCCCTCCAAGGCAAGCCAGGCTTCCAGCTTGTGGCAGCTTGCATCTGGAAGAAATCCTGTTCCGTTCGGGATTGTAGGTGGCCGAGGCCGGGTGCCCGGCAGAGGGAGTTGGGTACAAAGGATGGCCTGCTTCCAGGGGTAAGTAAAGTCAGCTGCCCAGGTGCCTGATGTCAGTTTGTAGGAGGCCTTTGGCCATCCAAGAGAAGCCGAACTTCCAGCTTGTGGCAGCTTGCATCTGGAAGAAATCCTGTTCCGTTCGGGATTGTAGGTGGCCGAGGCCTGGTGCCCGGCAGAGGGAGTTGGGCACAAATGATGGCCTGTTTCCAGGGGTAAGTAAACTCAGCTGCCCAGGTGCCTGGTGTCAGTTTGTAGGAGGCCTTTGGCCCTCCAAGGGAAGCTAGTCTTCCTGTTCAAGGCAACTTGCATCTGGAAGAAATCCTGTTCCGTTCAAGATTGTAGGTGGCCGAAGCCTGGTGCCCGGCAGAGGGAATTGGGAACAAAGGATGGCCTGTTTCCAGGGGTAAGTAAAGTCAGCTGCCCAGGTGCCTGATGTCAGTTTGTAGCAGGCCTTTGGCCCTCCAATGGAAGCCAGGTTTCCAGCTTGTGGCAGCTTGCATCTGGAAGAAATCCTGTTCTGTTCGGGATTATAGGTGGCTGGAGCTGTGTGCCCGGCAGAGAGAGTTGGGCACAAAGGATGGCCTGTTTCCAGAGGAAAGTAAAGTCAGCTGCCCAGGTTCCTGATGTCAGTTTGTAGGAGGCCTTTGGCCCTCCAAGGGAAGCAAGTCTTCCAGTTTGTGGAAGCTTGCATCTGGAAGAAATCCTGTTCTGTTTGGGATCGTAGGTGACTGAGGCCAGGTCCCCGGCAGAGGGAGTTGGACAAAAAGATGTCCTGTTTCCAGGGGTAAGTAAAGTCAGCTGCCCAGATGCCTGATGTCAGTTTGTAGGAGGCCTTTGTCCCTCCAAGGGAAGCCAGTCTTCCTGTTCAAGGCAACTTGCATCTGGAAGAAATCCTGTTCCGTTCAAGATTGTAGGTGGCCGAGGCCAGGTGCCCGGCAGAGGGAGCTGGACACAAAGGATGGCCTCTTTCCTGAGGAAAGTAAAGTCAGCTGCCCAGGTGCCTGATGTCAGTTTGTAGGAGGCCTTTGGCCCTCCAAGGGAAGCTAGTCTTCCAGTTTGTGGCAGCTTGCATCTGGAAGAAATCCTGTTCCGTTCGGGATTGTAGGTGGCCGAGGCCAGGTGCCCGGCAGAGGGAGTTGGGCACAAAGGATGGCCACTTTCCTGAGGAAAGTAAAGTCAGCTGCCCAGGTGCCTGATGTCAGTTTGTAGGAGGCCTTTGGCCCTCCAAGGGAAGCTAGTCTTCCAGTTTGTGGCAGCTTGCATCTGGAAGAAATCCTGATTCTTTCGGGATTGTAGGTGGCTGAACCCGGTTCCCGGCAGAGGGAGTTGGGCACAAACGATGGCCTGTCTCCAGGGGTAAGTAAAGTCAGCTGCCCAGGTGCCTGATGTCTGTGTGTAGGAGGCCTTTGGCCTTCCAAGGGAAGCCAGGCTTCCAGCTTGTGGCAGCTTGCATCTGGAAGAAATCCTGTTCCGTTCAGGATTGGAGGTGGCTGAGGCCGGGAGCCCGTCACACGGAGCTGGACAAAAATGATGGCCTGTTTCCAGGGGTAAGTAAAGTCACTTACCCAGGTGCCTGATGTCAGTTTGTAGGAGGCCTTTGGCCATCCAAGACAAGCCAGGATTCCAGTTTGTGGCAGCTTGCATCTGGAAGAAATCCTGTTCCGTTCGGGATTGTAGGTGGCCGAGGCCGGGTGCCCTGCAGAGGGAGTTGGGCACAAAGGATGGCCTGCTTCCAGGGGTAAGTAAAGTCAGCTGCCCAGGTGCCTGATGTCAGTTTGTAGGAGGCCTTTGGCCATCCAAGAGAAGCCGAACTTCCAGCTTGTGGCAGCTTGCATCTGGAAGAAATCCTGTTCCGTTCGGGATTGTAGGTGGCCGAAACCGGGTACCTGGCAGAGGGAGTTGGGAACAAAGGATAGCCTGCTTCCAGGGGTAAGTAAAGTCAGCTGCCCAGGTGCCTGATGTCAGTTTGTAGGAGGCCTTTGGCTATCCAAGAGAAGCCAAACCTCCAGCTCGTGGCAGTTTGCATCTGGAAGAAATCCTGTTCCGTTCGGGATTTTAGGTGGCCGAGGCCGGGTGCCCGGCAGAGGGAGTTGGGGAGAAAGGATGGCCTGCTTCCAGGGGTAAGTAAAGTCAGCTGCCCAGGTGCCTGATGTCAGTTTGTAGGAGGCCTTTGGACCTCCAAGGGAAGTTAGTTTTCCAGTTTGTGACAGCTTGCATCTCGAAGAAATCGTGATTCGTTCGGGATTGTAGGTGGGAGAGTCCAGGTGCCAGGCACAGGGAGTTGGGCACAAAGGATGGCCTGTTTCCAGGGACAAGTAAATTCACCTGCCCAGGTGCCTAATGTCAGTTTGTAGGAGAGCTTTGGCCCTCAAAAGGAAGTCAGACATCCAGCTGGTGGCAGCTTGCATCCAGAAAAAATCCAGATTCGAGCAGGAATTGTAGGTGGCAGAAGCACGATGCCAGGCAGAGGGTTTTGGGCATGAATGATGGTCGTTTTAAAAGGGAAACTGAACTCACCTGCCCAGGTGCCTGATGTCAGTTTGTAGGAGGCCTTTGCCCCTCGAAGGGACGCCAGAATTCCAGCTTGTGGCGGCTTCCATCTGGAAGAAATCCTGTTCCATTCGGGATTATAGGTAGGAGAGGCCACGTGCCATGCACAGGGAGTTGGGCACAAAGGATGGCCTGTTTCCAGGGGTAAGTACAGTCACTTGCCCTGTTACCAGGAGTCAGTATGTAGGAGGCCTGTGGCCCTCAAATGGAAGCCATCCTTCCAGCTTGTAACTGCTTACATCTGAATGAAATCCTGATTCGTTCGGGATTTTAGGTGGGAGAGGCCAGGTGCCATGCACAGGGAGTTCAGCACAAAGGATAGCCTGTTAGCAGGTGTAAGTAAAGTCACCTGCTCAGGTGCCTGATGTCAGTTTGTAGGAGGCCTTTGGCCATCAAAGGGAAGGCAGCCTCCCAGCTTGTGGCAGCTTGCATCTGGAAGAAATCCTGATTCGTTCCGCATAGTAGAGTGCAGAACCACAATGCCAGGCAGAGGGATTTCGGAACGAATGACGATCATTTTAAAAGGGAAACTGAACTCACCTGCCCTGGTGCCTGATGTCAGTCAGAAGGAGGCCTTTGGCCCTAAAAGTGGAGCCAGCTTTCCAGCTTCTGGCAGCTTGCATCTGCAAGAAATCCTGTTCTGTTCAGCATTGTAGATGGCAGAGGCGAGGTCGTCGGCAATGGGAGTGTGGCACAAAGGATGGCCTGTTTCCCTGGGTAAGTAAAGCCACCTGCCCAGGTGCCTGATGTCAGTTTGTTAGAGGCCTTTGGCCCTCCAAGGGAAGGCAGAATTCCAGCTTGTGGCGGCTTGCATCTGGAAGAAATCCTGTTCCTTTCGGGATTGTAGGTAGGAGAGGCCAGGTGCCATGCACAGGGAGTTGGGCACAAAGGATGGCCTGTTTCAAGGGCAAGTAAATTCACCTGCCCAGGTGCCTGATGTCAGTTTGTAGGAGGCCTTTGGCCCTAAGAGTGGAGTTAGCTTTCCAGCTTGTGGCAGCTGACATCTGGAAGAAATCCTGTTCCGTTCAGGATTGTAGATGGCAGAGGCCAGGTCATCGGCAATGGGAGTTGGGCACAAAGGATGGCCTGTTTCCAGGCGTAAGTAAAGTCACCTGCCTAGGGTCCTGATGTCATTTTATAGGAGGCCTTTGACCCTCCAAGGGAAGCCAACCTTCCAGCTTGTAGCGGCTTGCATCTGGAAAAATCCTGTTCCGCTCGGGATTGGAGATGAGAGAGGCCTGCTGCCAGAGACAGGGAGTTGGGCACAAAGGATGGCCTGTTTCCAGGGGTAAGTACAGTCACCTGCCCAGGTGCCTGATGTCAGTTTGTAGGAGGCCTTTGGCCCTAAGAGTGGAGCTAGCTTTCCAGCTTCTGGCAGCTGGCATCTGGAAGAAATCCTGATTCGTTCCGGATAGTAGAGTGCAGAAGTACGATGCCAGGCAGAGGGATTTAAGCACGAATGACAGTGGTTTTCAAAGGGAAACTGAACGCACCTGCCCTGGTGCCTGATGTCAGTTTGTAGGAGGCCTTTGACCCTAAGAGCAGAGTTAGGTTTCCAGCTTGTGGCAGCTTGCATCTGGAAGAAATCCTGTTCCGTTCGGGATTGTAGGTGGGAGAGGCCAGGTGCCAGGCACGGGGAGTTGGGCACAAAGGATGGCCTGTTTCCAGGGGTAAGTAAAGTCACCTGCCCAGGTGCCTGATGTCAGTTTGTAGGAGGCCTTTGGCCCTCCAAGGGAATCCAGCCTTCCAGCTTGTGCCAGCTTGCATCCGGATAAAATCCTGTTCTGTGCAGGATTGTAGATGGCAGAGGCCAGGTCCTCGGCAATGGGAGTCGGGCACAACAGACGGCCTGTTTCGTGGGTAAGTAAAGTCACCTGCCCTGGTGCCTGATGTCAGTTTGTAGCATGCCTTTGGCCCTCAAAGGGAAGCCAGGCTTTCAGCTTGTGGCGGCTTGCATCTGGAAAAATCCTGTTCTGTTCGGGATTGTAGGTGGAAGAGGACAGGTGCCGGCACAAGGAGTTCGGCAGCAATGATGGCCTGTTTCCCAGGTAAGTAAAGTCAGCTGCCCAGGTGCCTGATGTCAGTTTGTAGGAGGCCTTTGGCCCTCCATGGGAAGCCAGGCTACAAGCTTGTGGCAGCTGGCATCTGGAAGAAATCCTGATTCGTTCCGGATAGTAGGGGGCAGAAGCAGGATGCCCGGCAGAGGGACTTGGGCGTGAATGACGGTCGTTTTCAATGGGAAACTGAACTCAGCTGCCAGCTTCCTGATGTCAGTTTGTAGCAGGCCTTTGTCTCTCAAAGGGAAGCCAGCCTTCCAGCTTCTGGCAGCTGGCATCTGGAAGAAATCCTGATTCGTTCCGGATAGTAGGGGGCAGAAGCACGATGCCAGGCAAAGGGTCTTGGGCACGAATTATGGTCTTTTAAAATGGAAACTGAACTCACCTGCCCAGGTGCCTGATGTCAGTTTGTAGGAGGCCTTTGGCCCTCCAAGGGAAGCCAGGCTTAGAGCTTGTGGCCGCTGGCATCTGGAAGAATTCCTGATTTGGTCGGCATTGTAGGTGGCAGAAGCAGGATGCTTTACACCCATTAGGGAGATTTAATAGTGATTTTAGGCTATTTTTGTGGGGTTTTTTTAAACCAATTTTTTCAATTTTATGCCTCTTGGTTGGATTTTAGAGCGCTTTGGATTCTTTTAACCCCATTTGGCTGATTTGAGGCCAAACCATGGAGATTTAGGGTGTATTTTAGTGCCCTTTGAGTAATTTTAGGCCACTTTGTGGGGATTTTAATCCCATTTGGATAATTTGAGGCCAAACCTGATCGGGTTTAGGGTGGATTTGAGACCCCTTTGGAGAGTTTTAGGCGCATTTTGGGTGATTTCAGGACCCTTTTAGGACCGCGCGTCCCCTTGGCCGCGCTCCTTTCCCCTCCCAGTTCCCGCCCTTTCTCTGACCCCGCCTCATTCCGTTCGTTCTCCGCCCTTTCATTGGCCACGCCTCTTTTCCCTTGGGCCCCGCCCATCTGCTGGCGCGTTCCGTCCCGCGCATGCGCAGATGACCCGGAAGTGGCTCCCCCGGTCGCTGCCATCTTTGTTCCCTGTCCCCCGCGCCGGCTCTGGCGTGTCCGAGACCTACGGTGGGGCAATGGGGGATCTCTAGGGGATCTCTAGGGGATCTCTAGAGGTCTGGGGGGACCTGGGGGTGTCTTTAGGGGTTTTAGTGGGTGGTCTGTAAGGGGTTTAAGGGGGTCCATAGGGGATTTAGGGCGGTCTGGGCGTCCCTAAAGGGAGTTTGGGCAGGCTATGCGGCTCCATAGGGGTCTGAGGGATCTACAGAGGGTTTGTAGAGGTCCGTAAAGGGCCTCGGGGCGTCCCTAAGTCCGGGGGTCTGGGGGTCTCTTTTGGGGATTATTGGGGGTCTGGGTGGCCTTTCTGGGGGTTGGGGGGGTCTATAGGGGATCTGGGGGAGCCTGTAGTGGCTCCGGGGAGGTGTGGGGGTGTCTGTGGGTCCCTGTGTGGGGTTTCGGGGCGGTCTGAGGGTCCCCAAAAGGGGTCTGAGGGGGCTCTAGGGGATATATAGGGGATCTCGAGAGGGTTCAGGGTGGCCTGGGGGTCTCTCTAGGGGATCTGGGGGTCTCCCTAGGGGATTTTGGGAGGGCCTGGGGGTCCCTAGAAGGGGTGTGACGGTACATTTCGGGGATCTCAGGGTCTCTGCAGGGGATTTGGGGAGGGCTTGGGGCTTCCTAAAAGGGGCTGAGGGGGGGAGGGTCCTATAGGGGATTTGGAAGGGGGCTGGGGGTCTCTATAGGGGATTTAGGGGGGGTCTGGGGGGTCTATAGGGGTGCCGTGGCAGAGGAATTCCCTCGGTCGCTGCTGTACATTGTCCCTTCTGAGGCTCAGACACTGTCAGGACACATTCCCTGGTTGTAGGATTCGTGCCCGACCAAGCACTATGCTTATGTCTCCAGCGTTACTTTGCAACAAAAACAGGGGAAGGCAAACTCTATGTACGGCCCATGGTATTTTCGAGGGTCTAAAACTCACTAAGTCATCGATCTGAGAGGTGAGATCCATTTGGAATTAATGGCACGGAGAAGTAGTGCAACACGGAAAAGGGAAGCATAGAAATAAATAGAGGAAAACCTCTTGGTTTATTTCTTGCGTTTTCATTTCACTTATGGAAAGCTGTTGCAGTTTCCCAGCAGCCTTCATCACAGTCCCAGCTGCTCTTTTCAAGAACCTTTGGTGGAGAACGAGGTCGAGCTTCTGGCACAAGATGTGCCACCAACTGCAGCTTCTCCTGGATTTCCATACTGAGTGCAGCACGACTTTTGCAGCAAAGCAGGACAAATGTTTGGAAAACTTTACAATTTCTCCTTTCTTTTTTCCTTGTGGGCTGGGGAGTTGTGCCATTGGTAAGGTTTTCCGTGTTACTGTTTTAATCCAAGAAAACAGGAGGTGGCACCAGCACTTGTTGGGGAATGCAACCCTGACTGAATCCAGAGACAGAATCTCCCTGACACTGTGTGAGCTCCCCGGGCTGGGCTCAGGTTCCTGCTGGGACTCTGCAGAGAGCTCCAGCTGGGATCAGCAGCAGCTGGAAATACCTCTGGGCATCTCCCTTTCTGCTGCTCGGAGGAAGCAGTGAAGTGAGTCAAGAAGTTCTGGGTTTTCTTTCTCCGGGTGCATTTTTGCATTGTGTTTGACACCCCAGCGGCAATTTTTGTGATGGCCTCTCTAAGTTGATTCTATTTCAGCAGCACCAGCAGCAGGGCTGTGTTGGAGCACTGCAAATGTGGCCTGTGTGGCTTTAATTCCCCTCGACTTAGTGCCCGGGGACTTGGGAGCATTTCAATCTCTTATTTGCACGGTGCCTGCAACAGAAAGACTGAGTTCACTGTGACAAAAGCACAGCGGGTAGCAAGGATGGAAAAAGGCAATTGCAGTTGTCCTGATAAAATCCAGTCGGCAGCCAGAGGGGTGCAGCAGCAGCCGCGATCTCCAATTACCAAGGCAAAGGCAGCAGCAGCCTCCTGCCGTCACCTCAGGCTGAGTGAAACAGTGCTAAAAACAGCGCTGGAAGCCGACCCTTCCTTTCTCTGGAGGCTGGGTCAGGGCAGCACAGGCGGCCCTGAGCAGTCTGGGCTGTTGGCGGGTGTCCTCGGTTGAAGTATATTCTATCACCATCTTCATGAACTGTTGAAACCAGGTGAGGCAGTGCTCCCTGCCTCCTCCACTCTGGCTTATCTTCTGTTAATGGGCCCATCAACACCTTTGCTACACAGCTCACAGATAACCCCCTCCTGGACTACCTCCTGTTAATGGGCCCATCAGGCCTTATCACATGACTCACCATCCCATTGTGAGATGCTCCGCCCAGAGGGAGAAACCAAGCATTCCAGCCTGGATATAAGCTGAGACTCTGAACACCAGAGGGACGCTTACCCACTGGATTCCCAGAGGACCCGAGCTACCAGACCTTTCTACAGGATCACTGCTTCAGGAAGACCACCTCATCTGAACTGCTTCCATCACTACGCTCAGGTTGTATTCTGACTCTGTCAGTGTTCTTTTGTATTATTGCATCTATTTTATTTTACTTTCTTTCTTTTTTTCCTATTAAATTGTATCTCTGACTTGGAGCCTCTCATTTGTTTTGCCTTCAAACTACTACAGCGGGTGAGCGTTGCTCCAGTCCGCAATTGAGCCGGACAAAGGCCTTGGAAGGCGAGGCAGGAGCAGGTGGGAAGGGGCTGGCGCTGCTGCTGCTCCTGCCTGGGAGCCCCGGCGGGGCCGGGCCGGCGCCCGCTGCGCTGCGGCTCCTGCTGCTGCCAGAGCCGGGCGGGCCTCGGGGACAGGGAATGGACACGGGGGGACAGCAAAGGCCGGCGGGGCTGCAGGGATGCTGGTGCTCGGGCCAGCGCCAGCACGGAGCTTTGGCTGCAATTAACCCAGAGGGAACCGCTGGGCAAAGGCTCCATTTCAGCCTTTCTTTCCTCATGGCTGCGAAACGACCGAAATAAAAGGAGAACCAGCAGGGCCCGGCCCCTTCTCCTTCGGGAGGAGCTCCACGCCTGGGGCCAGGAGGGGCCCTGAGGGGCCGTGAGGGGCAATGAAGGGCCATGAAGGGCTGTCAGGGGCCAGGAGAGGTTCTGTGTAGCCAGGAGGGGTTTTGAGGGGCCGTGAGGAGCCTCAGCCCCGGCACAGCGGGGTCCCACCGTGTCCCCAGGGCAGGGCAGCCGTGAGGGGCCGCGAGTGCAGACGTGGCAGCAGAGCGGGCTTGGGGCACCTCCGGAAGGGGATGAGAGTCTTCCCCAGCTCCAAACCACACCAAACCCACCACTAACAGGATTTCCCATCTTTAGAATCCACTGGCAACTTGGAGTCGACTGAACAGTTTAATCCCAGTGGAAAATGCAAGGGAATTTTCCTAATGACTTACATCCAGCCTTGGTTAATCGTGTCTAAGATTTAAAAATCTGACCAGTGAAAAGTAACACTAATAAATAATAAGAACAATAGCAAGAAATAAACTCCCAAATCCCAACACTCAGCACCACACCAAAATGACAAACCTCATTTTTCTTTACTAGCACAAGGTTCATGAAAACAAATCCTGATAACTTTCTCCACCTCACATCTTCCCCACCAGACAAAGGAGGCCATTTGCAGTGTTTAATACAAGTCACAATTGAGGGCTGGAGGAAAGAACGACGAGACACTACCAATTTACATGTCAAACCCAGCGGTCCAGCTTCAAAGTGGAGAGAATAAAATGGAATGGGGGCAGGGGCTGGTCAGATGTTCCTCTAAAGGATGGCAAAATCACCTCCAAGTGAACAGGAGGGGAAAATCAATCCCTATAAACCACCCAGGGTGTTCAGGGACTCAGCTGTGAGGAGCTGGACATGGACAGAGGCATCTGGAACAGTTCTTTCCTCAGGCTGAGCTCTCCAGCCTGGCCCTGAAGTCAATCACGTGCTTTCCCAGAGCATTCCATGGTTGCCAACCACCCTTCAAGATGTGGCTCACAGGAGCAGAGAACCTTTCTCAAGGTTCTGAGCAGAAAAAGTGGCAAGAGATGCCCAATTCAGAGCTCTGTTTAAAAACCCGGAAAATAAAAATCAGTTGAACTCTGAAGCCCAGCGGTGGCTCCCAGAATCTCAGAGCCAAGGGAAAACGGGAAAGGCTTTTTACAAGAACCAACACTGAAGAGCTCCCAGATGAATGTGTGTGACATTTTGAGAGGCTTCCAGTTTTCTACAGTTTTCCTTGAATTGTTGAAATTGATTTTGCCTTTGCCTCCTCTTGCACTAAAGGAGCTTCATTTCAGCACCAGGAAGGCAAAGCTCATTCCTGGCCCTGGCTGCTGCTGTCCATGCAGCATTTCCATCCCTCCCGTTGCCTCTTCCCTCAGGATCCCCAGCAGCAGCAGCTGCCGGAGCAGCACATGGAAGCTGCAGATGGAAGTGCTGCCCACCCCAGCCTGAAGCTGCACAAGGATCCTGCTGCCAGGAACCCCCAATATTCCCTCCCAGGGGCCCTGCAAACAGTCACCAATTTTCAGAAGAGCAGTGTGGACAGCAGCTGCACCTGGCCGTTATCCTCTATGAAAGGAAGAAAAAAAGACCTCAGCATCGGCTGCTCGGGGCTCAGCTGGGCGTGAGCCTGCAAACCCACAGGGCACCAAGTGTTTGGTGGGCACACAGTGGCCGTGGCTGGGGGCACAGAGCCTTGCATGGTCAGAGAGTGGCAGGAGCACCGCAACCAGCTGCAGGGCGACAGGGCTGGGTCTCAGCATGTCCTTGTCCAAAACTGCAAAGCTGAGCATCACGGCCGTCATCCTGACTGACTGTTCATCTGTGTCCCGCAGGAGCTCCACAAAATGTTCAGTCAGGGGCCACACTTTTTTGGCCTGTGAGGAACACAAGTCGTGAAACGCCGCCCTGGTGCCAACAGGGCCCAGAGGCCAAAGGCCTGTCCCGAGGTACTCGAGCAGCCGAACCAGGAGGCAGGAGAGCTGGGAGCAGCTGCCTGAGCTCTCGAAGCCCAGCCAAGCCCAAGCGACTGCATTCCCCAGCTCAGCTCCAGTCACTGCCCCCTTGTCACCATTGAGGGAGGGATCCTCAGTGAGCTCGAGAAGGGCCCTGAGCGCAAGGTTCCACCTTTCCCTGCACTCACTCCGCAGGTGCTTTGGGGGAGCGCCAGAGCAGCCGGCTGGCAGGAACATGGCAGCTCCCCAGGGGCTGCTTGTGGCCTCTGACACCCAATTCCTCAGGGCTTCCCACCAGCCCAGCCCCTCAGAGTCTCCCCCAGCCCGGCCAGCCTGCCCGGCAGCAGAGGCGCAGCCCCACAGCAGCTCCAGAGGAGCCCGACCAAGAGGCACCGCGGAGCCCTCAGCAATCCGGCCAGCAGCACACGGGCAGGAGGACACAGACGGCGGTTCCTGGCTGGCACAGGGCTTGTGGCCATCTCCAGGCTCCGGCCTCGCAGGGATGCCCACAGCTCCGGCCCCCGCCCACGCGCTCTCTTGGCAGTGCAAAGGCTTCCGCAGGACCACCGAGGGCCGAGGGGCTTCTGGCCATTTTCTCTGCAAGGCTGCACGCCTGGGCAGCTTGCTGAGCACAAAGCACCCTTTTCCCCCTCTTCCCCTGTGCACCCAGGGCAGCAAAAGAAAAATCCTGGGAGTCCGTGTATTGTAACACATATCCTATATTTATATACTGAAGAAAAAAAAGAAGAAAAGAAGAATCCTTTAGAAGAAGAAAATCCCCGCTGGCTCAGTTGGCCCCAGCAGACAGAGTGTCCCAGATCAGCTCTCCGTAGAGCTCCAGCAGCGCAGCCAGCCCAGGCCCAACAGTCGAGGCCGTGTCTTCCGTGCCCTGCGCAGCTGATCTCGCAGCTTCCGCGGGATGGAGTACGGAGCTCTCTGGACTGCCCGGAGGACCAAGGCTGTTTCAATGGCCAGGTTTCTGATGGCAGGGCTGCTGTCATCTGCCGTGTCTTCAAGGGCTGCAAGACAGAGGAACACGGGGCCATAGCCCTGATCAGCAGGGACCCGAGGAGAGCCCCCTGCCAGGGCCAGCCCAGCCCGCTCTTGCCATGGCCACGAGGGAGCAGGGACCAAGGGGATTGAAACATTAATTTTGAAGAATTACAGACTTTAACTGGATATTGCTGAAGTAAGACAGATAGACTTCCCTTTTGATAAGCAGAAGCCGGATTCAAGGAACTGATAAATCATGGGGCCTGTCAACTTATGTTTGTGTATTCTGACTAATCAATAGGCTTCAAGAAGCACAGTAAATTCATAAATGAAATACTCCTGGGAAAACGGGATTCAGTCGTCACGCAACACTAAAAGGTTAAAAAGTCAAAGCTAAGAAGACTCACTTACTTCATCATTTTGAGACCCCGCCCCATAAAAAAGACCACCGACCCATTTCAAAGAACAAACCACGCATGCTTAATAGCTTTTGGCTAATTACCATAGGGAGCGGGGAATGGGAGGTACTAAAGTCATGAATATACATTTGTGTTTTGGGTATTCAATCCTTCTGTACATAAAAAGACCCTGTGATCTTCTGTGAGCGCGCGTGTGTTCGGGAGCTATCCCGCACGCTGCCCGGCATCGTAATTAAACATACACTTTCTAACTCTAAACTGCTGGAGAGTCTTTTGTCCGTCATTGTTGGATATCGGCATTAGGGCGCTATTCCTATTTTTTTAATAATTCAATAGAACACCCAAAATTGCCCAATTTGGACCCCAAATTTCCAAGAATTAGCTATATAGAGCCAAAAATTCACAAAAATTTCCTTTATGGGCCCCAAAACTCCACTATAGAGATGCCAAGACTCCCCCAGACCCCCTTACATCTCAAGTAGAGAACCCTAGATCCCCTATAGGGTCCCCCAGGCACCCAAGGACCCTCTATCGAGCCCCTACATATCCCCTCAGACCCCCCTGGGGACCTCCAGACCCCCCCAGACCCCCCAAATCCCCCACAGGGACCCACAGACACCCCCAGACCTCTCCGGACCCGCTACAGGCTCCCGCTGACCCCTAGAGATCCCCTACAGACCCCCCAACCCACCAAAACGCCACAGAAACCCCCCAAATCCCCCACAGACACCCAGACCCCATTTAGGGACGCCCGGACCCCCTTTACGGACCCCGCTGGACCCTCTACAGAGCCCCAGACCCCGATAGAGCCCCGAGACCCGCCCAGCCCCCTTTAGGGATCCCCAGACCGCCCTAAAGCCCCTACAGACCGCCCCAAATCTCCTGCAGATCCCCCACCAAATCCTCTAAGGAGACTTCCAGGTCCTCTCAGACCCCTATAGATCCCCTATGGATCCCCTATAGATCCCCTATAGATCCCCCATGCCCCCACCGCAGGTCTCGGACACGCCGGAGCCGGCTCGGGGGACCGGGAACAAAGATGGCGGCGCCCGGGAGAGCCACTTCTGGGTCGTCTGCGCATGCGCCGGACGGAACGCGCCAGCAGATGGGCGGGGCCCACGGGGAAAAGGGGCGTGGCCAATGAAAGGGCGGGGAACGAATGGAATGAGGCGGGGTCAGAGAAAGGGCGGGAACTGGGAGGGGAAAGGGGCGGGGTCCAGGAAACGGCGGGAATTTTGAGGGGGAATGGGCGGGGTCAAGGGAACGCGCGGTCCTAAAAGGGCCCGGTTTGGCTTAAAATCACCCAAAAGACCCTAAAATCTCCGGCACCGAGACCGAGACCGACACCGGAACCGAGACCGGCACCGCTCCGGGACCCGCACTGTGGGACCGACACCGAAACCGGCACCAGAACTGGTACCGGAACCAAGACTGACACCGACACTGGGACCGGCGCCGGGAGCGCTTCGGAACCGGCACCGGCACCAGGACTGCTCCAGGACTGCGGCCAGAACCCAGACCGGGAGCGCTCCGGGATGGAGACCGAGACCGGCACCGGAACCAGCACCGAGACTGGCACCGCTCCGGGACCAGGACTGCGATTGGCACTGGGAGCACTCCGGGACCAAAAACGGCACCGGCACCGCTCCGACACCGAGACTGAGACCAGGACTGAAACTGGAACCGGCACTGGCACCGAGACTGGCACCGCTCCGGGATCGAGATCGGCACCGCGACCGGAATCAGCACCGGGAGCGCTCCGGGACCGAGACTGAGACCGAGGCCGAAACAGGGACCGGGATCGGACCCGGAATCGCTCCGGGATCGGCTCCAGGATCGCTCCGGGACCGCCGCGTTCGCTGCGGGGAGTTTTGGCCGCGCCCCCGGGCGGGACTGGGAGGGACGGGGAGGTTGCCCTGGGCCGGGCGGGACCGCCTCGGTTCGCATCGTTCCGAGGCCGCCACCCCGGTCCAGATGATCCCAGTTTCTATGGTTCTGATCCAGATGGTCCAGCCTGTGAAATCCCAGTCCATGTGATCCCAGTCCATGTGATCAAGAACTCTCCAAGTTTGATTTACTATCAAACCACATCCCACCCACCCAGCCCCACACAATCCCGATCCCAACATCCGCCCACAAAAATATCCCCAAACCAACTGTACCATTTAGAGTTGTAACCCGTTCATTCTTATCCCATCCCCACTCACGTGGACCCCCATGATACCCTGAGGTTGCCAGGTTCAGGTGACGACTTCTGGGATGTGATTCTTGAGTACTGGTATATCTAACAGTGTCTTCAGACCACGGCCACTCAGCTGGCTCCTGGCCATGGGAGTGTGGCAGGATACAGAGAAGTATTAATAATGTTAACATGGTTATTTTGTTTTCATGTCACTTGAAGTGTCCCCTCGGAGTTCTCCTGCAATAGCAAAACACAGAAAAATCTGCCACCTAAGGGCAGAACATTAAAATGATGGAATTATCCAGCGGGTATTTATCCGATGTTCTTTTCCTAAGGCATCAGATGCTATCCACGCAACTTTATTCAGAGAAGTTTTCAACACAAGTGGTACTTCTCCCACCGTAGGGAGGTCTACCAAAACAGGGTGTCCCGGGTCATGAACTGGAGTTTCGGGATCATTTGGTCCTCTTTGTGAGGAGATTAAGCTCAGAGGATTTGGGCAAAAAGCAGTAATTTTGGCGCACCCATTCACCCCCCATCTTTCATTTTCACTTTGCACAGCTTTATGCAACCGGCCATCCCAGCCTCCCTCTTGTGGTTTCAGAAGTCGTCTTAAAAGACCATTAGTCCTTTCTACAATTCCGTTAGCTTGAGGGTAATAGGGAGTGTGAAAAGTCCATTTTATCCCTTCACCTTTTGCCCATTCCTGTACTACTTTAGCAGTAAAGTGTGACCCATTATCAGATTGAATTTCCTGTGGTTTTGGGAAAGTCCCGAACCATATCTGCAATGCTTTAACAGTGTTTTCCCCTGTAGCCCTTTTAAATGCCTCGGCCTGAACTAATCCAGATGTAATCTCAACCCCCACTAACACAAAATGTTTACCTCCTGATTGCTTAAAGGGACCCATGTAATCTACCTGCCATGCATCCCATAAGCCTTTACCTGTCCTCAAGTGTAGTGGGTCATCCTCTAAAGGATGTCTTTCTAGCCGTTTGCGACGCTGCTCACGGGCTGAAATGCAGGTGTTACACATTTCTCTGGTAACGGGCCAAGCCCGGGCATGAGCTTCCTTGGATAAATCTTTTGTACCTGTGTGTTGTCGTTTTACATGCAGCCATTCTAATAAGTGCTCCCAATCTTCAGTAATTTCATCCTTTTTCAGAGGACTTAATTTTGCTAATTCATCAGCTCTGTTATTCCATTCTCCTGCTGGATTATCATCTGTCTGGTGAGAGGCTACCCACCCTACAGCAAAATTCCCTTGACTTGCAATTTGTAAAATTTCTTGCCACTTTTCTTTCTGCCACACTGGAATTCTGTTAACTTCCCAATCATTCTGTTGCCAGAAAGACAGCCATTCAGTGCAGCGCTTATATACAGCATAGGAGTCAGTGTAAATACAGACAAGAGAGGTGTTTTGTGCCTCCCTCTGGAAAACACTCCAAACAGCTCTAAGTTCCCCAATTTGGGCACTGCCTTCCCCTTCTGTAATGATCCGCTCTCCAGAAGAAGTGTGCAAAGCTACAGCTCTGTATTTCCACACTTTTCCTTCACGCTTAGCTGAGGCATCAGTAAACCATGAATGTGCTGTTTGCTCAGGGGAGAAGGGAGGGGCTATTTTAAGAACTGAGGCAGGTTTGTCTTGGCTGCTGTTCAGATTCTCTGTGTCTTGTATTGGTAAATTTTTCACAGCGCCTTCAGTAATTGAAAAGATGTTATTAGAATGCTCTATTTGTGCATACCATTTCCTTACTGAGGCTCGTTGTGCTACCCCTTCAGGAGGTGGAGTCCCTGTGATCACTATTTTAATGACTCTAAAGGGACCTCTCAACACAATTGGTTGTTTTCTTGTGATCTTTTCTACTTCTATGAGAGCTTGGGTAACAACAAATAAGCCTTTCTCCCAAGTTGTAAATCTTTTTTCAGCATCTTTCAAGCCACGGGAGTAGAAGCTAACAGGTCTGATTGGGCCTTCAGGACCCCTTTGCCATATATGTACTGACAATCCTGAGGTAGCAAATCCCCATTCTACCTGAAAAGGATCTGCTGGGTGGATAGGGCCTAGGGCCTGATGAGCTGTGGCTTCAAAAATCAACAATTGTAATGCTTCTTCCTGAGAAGGGCTCCAGTCCCATTTTACTCCCTTTCTCAACAAATCATCAAGAGGTCTGGCAATAATTGAAAAATCTGGAATGTGTTTTCTCCAAAATACCAATAGTCCTAGAGCTTGTTGGAGTTCTTTTCTAGATTCAGGCATCTTGATTTGATCTAAAGAAGTTAGGGTGTCTGGTGGGATGCATGTCATACCTCCTTTCCACCAGATGCCTCAAAATTTCACTTCTTGAGAAGGTTTTTGTATTTTTCTGAGGGGATCTGCAAACCAAGGCTTTCTAAGTGGGAAATTATTTTCTGTTGAACATCCTCCACTACTTCTTTTTCTTCCCCTCCCACTAAAATATCATCTATGGACTGGTAAACAGCTACAGTGTCAGGTTTAGATAGTTCTTCTAATTCTTGGGCTAAAGCATGGTGGGCTAAAGTGGGGGAGTGTCGGTACCCTTGGGGTAGACGTGTGAAGGTATATTGCTGTCCCTCCCATGTAAAGGCAAAACGGTCCATATCTTCTTGTTGTATGGGTATCATGAAAAACATGTCTTTAACATCTATTGTTGCCGTAATAGAGTGAGCTTTCTCCTGAATTGATATTATTAATTCAGCTGTATTTGGGACCGCTGCTGTAAGAGGGTCTGTGTTGGCATTAAGCCGTCTGTAATCAACTGTCAGTCTCCACTTTCCATTGGGTTTTTTAACTGGCCAGATTGGTGAGTTAAAAGGGCTGTGAGTGTTAACAATTACTCCTTGATCTTTCAATTCCTGAATGACTGGCTTGATGCCATCTTTAGCACCAGAGGGTAAAGGATATTGTTTCACAGAAGGGATTTTGCTGAACGGTAGGGAAGGAGCTGTTTGTAGCAGCCTGATGTTAAGGCTGGGAGCTCCGAAAGACCAGAGAAAGCCTTCTGAGTCTTCCCATTGTCTCCCAGCAAGTATATCCATCCCTAACAAACTGTCAGGAATGTTTCCGATGACCATTTGGACAGCTATTGGGTTGTCTTCTCCGGGCAGTGTGAGTTTTACTAGAGCGATACTCATAGACTCTGTAGTTCCTAGGGCATTTAAAACACAACATGGTTTTTTGCTGGGAACAAGCCCACACTTTTGGGCGTGTGCGATTTTCAATGCACTGATTTGGGCCCCTGTGTCCACAACAAAAGTTATTAATATTTGTTTGGGGCCAACTATTGCTGTAATCAATATGTCCCCTGTTCTCGGGTCCTTTGTGAGCTTCCTCAAAAACATCCAGTCTCCGTTTCTTCGCTCACTATCGAGAAACGGAGTTTCTAGTTTAAAGGAGGTTGGTGTGTTTCACTTCCCTGAAGCGGGGAGAGAGCATGCTGTGTCTCATTGCTTAAAACCTGTGTTGGGGAATGTTGTGGCTGGTTGCCCAAGGCTTGTGGAAGAGGAGGTGCACTGGGTTGTTGGTTGGATGATTCCCACACAATAGGTTTGGGACAGGGCCAATTGGAAATGATTTTAGCCAATTTATCATACGGCAATTTATCCATTACTTCTCGTGGAACTCCCCTTTTCAGCCCTAGCAACCACAGCTGCTGCCGTCTGGAAATTTGTTTTCCCTTTTCTGGTTTTTCATTAGGAGAAGCAATGTGCCTGACTCCTCTGGGTTTTTCTGGTTTGTCCTCTGAGTACTTCACTGGTCCATATTTTCTACTGTAATTTACTAACTCCTCTGCTACCTCACTCCATGTCCAAAGTTTATAACTGCTGTTAGATTGTGTGCTAGGAGTTGTAAAAGGTGAGGAGTCAGTGGAGTCAGTGGAACCAGTTTGATCTCTTGTGTGTCCGAGAAATCTTTCAAGTCTATCTACCGAGGAGATAGATGCTATTGTTTTTTGAAGAAAAATTGCTGTTGGTTTAAGAGACTCTGGCAAACCTCGAATGAAGGGGGTCATAATCTCAGGTTTGACAGGCTGTTGCATTGGCGACTCATAGCCAGAGATTAATTTTCTTTCCTGTATCATTTGCAAGCATGCAGCTTTGTGTATGTTTTCTAGGAGTTGGTCTGAGGTGCCGACTCTTGCCAGAGGGTCGCCCGTCTCTAGGGGGTTTAACCCCCCTGCCCAGTGAGCTGCACGCTGTGTCAGGGAGCATGGAGCATGTGTGTTTCCTGTTGTTAAGAAAAGTCCATGTCCCCAGTAGCCACTTGCTTCCTGTTCACTTAATTTAATTTGGTCGCCCCCTGTGAGGGAAACTCTGAAAACATACTCCATCTCCGATTCACTAGAGAGGCGGGAGTATTCTTTCTTTAATTTAGCTAATTCAGTGGCTGTGTATGGTATTTCTTTGGTGGTTATGTGGGGATCATGATCCTCTTCATTTATATAATTATATTCGGTTTTAATGAGAGGTCTCAAGTTGGAATAACAGTGCTCCCCACAATTTTGCATGTGTACTAATTCTTTCTGAGGGTATATTTGTTTCATTTTGTATGTCTCCTTTCCTTCTATTTCTGTGGGTAAATCTGCAGATTTTAAATTTTTGCTTCGCTCTTCTGCAAGAGAAATCTGCAGCAAATAATTCTGATTTCTTTCCTGTTCTAATTGTTTTTGCAAAGCTTCTACCAAATTCTGCAGGGATTCTATGACTGCTTTTTCTTCACTTACCCGTTCAAAACGGGTTTCTATGGCTGCCGAAAGACAGGCCCCCAAAACTGAGCAAAGAATGGTTTTATTTCTGCCCAGTTTGTATCTAGCATCATGTTGCAAAGAATATATTCTATCTACAATCTTTTCAAAGTTAAACCAATTATTCTGTGCCCACCTTTCTCCGTCTGGAGAAGGTCTAGCACCATGTTTGGCTAGCAAAGCATAAAATGCATTCTTATCTTTTTCACTCATTTTGTGCAGGGACCAAAACCACTCTCAGGGAGGTACGCTTCAAGTTACACCAAAGGCACAGCTAAAACTGTGTTTCCCTTTGCTTCCCTGGAATGGGCGAGGAGACCAAAACTGCCTGGGAGGTTCACCTTAGTTCCAAAGAGTTGTCTCCTCAACTACACCAAGCAGCCCAAAACACACAAAAACTAACTACAGTCCCATCTTTTGCACAATGAGATCCTTTTGTGAAATCCTGATGACAGGGAGTGCTATACGCCTGGGTGTGTACAGTGTGCGGGAATTTTCCCTGGCCCCCCTTGCTTTCTAACAGCGCTCACCCAAGTGGCGTGCTAGGTGCGGCTGAGACGAGGGTCCTTCCCCTGTTACAAGCTATACAAAACCCGCAACCCCTCTGTCCATCAAGATCCTGACCGTGACGCCCATTTCATGTCAGGGTCCACAAATATATGCAGGGAACCTGATGGTTTGTTTTAGGGATCTCAGAGCGCAAAAGACACAGCAGGGAACAACTCAGTTTACTCCATCAAAAATGCACCTTTATTTAGTGCCAACAAATGCCATAGTGGGGAGAGAAATAAAAAATAGTAGGAAAGAGAGAGAAAGAGGGGAAGGGGATTATAGCTATGAACGTGGAGGGTCGAGTCTTCGACGCCTAACGATGCCTATAGACGCGATCTTCTCCAGTGGGGTGATCACAAAAGTGAGCGGGGGTCTCCAGAGGTTCTATAGGTTGGTCAAGGCGGGAAGCAAAGCAAGGGGCACAGAGCCAAAGCGGGAACCAGCTGTGTAAAGGCTGAGTGCTCAGGAACAAGCTGCAAACCGTACCTCCAGTACGGACAGACCAGTTTGGACAGGCAGCCTTGGCTCAGTCCACTGTGACCAGTTCCATTGTTCTTGCACTCCGCTCTCATGGAGATGCATACCAGTCCTCCGAGACTTGGCAAGCGTTCCACCTCAGCCAGGCCAGGGGCTGCTTTCAGAGCCTGGGGTCTCAGTCCTCAATCATTGGAGACAGTCGTGAGGCATATCACATCCTTGGACAGACTCTGACAGCTTCCTGTCATGGGCAGAGTGGGAGCTCCAGGCAAAAGCTTCATTTCTTCACTGGAGAAACTCCTGCTGAGTCATGAGGTGGAGAAATGACACCCAACAGACACCATGGATCCTCAAACCCCTCCAGGATGCCTGACTTTTCAAATTCCATCTAAGAGAGGAGACTGGGAGTGGCTGGATCCAATCCTAGTCCCAGACTTTGTCAAAGGTTTACGTATAAAAGACTGGACAGGTGGAATTGAACTGCAATGCAATTTGTCCCCCAGGATTACCGATTCAATACCAGATATATTTCCATAAATGCAGCTATGATTGATTCTGATCAGGATTAGACAGAAAGATTTATTTACACAACAGAGCAAATAGAAAAAAGAGAGTTATTTACTCCACAGTATAGGAGCTGTAACAATTATATAGAATATAGTGCTCTAGGAAGCAATTTTGAAGTAAACAGGGCCTTGTTGGACTTGTTTGAGCCCATTCCAGGCAGAGCCTCCTGCTCCATGAGGAACTGCCTTTCCTGTGCCATGACCAGGGCAGGTCCCGCTGCAGGAAAAGCCCCAGGCCAAGCCAACACAACGAAGGGCTCGGGCACAAGTGCAGAGTGCCGTGCTGGGAGCTGTGCCAGGGAGAGCCTGAGGCACCAAAGGCACCTTGGCAGCAGCAGCTGCTTCCAGGCCATGGCCAGAAGCCTCCCTTGGCAGCCCGGCCTGCTGGCCCCCACTGCACAGCTGCTGCTTCAGGGCTCATTTCTGCCTGGGCTCTGCCCCAGCCCGCAGAGTGACACCTCAGCCCTGACTCTGGCACAGCCGCTGTGCCTGAGCCCTGCAAAGCCTCAAGGTCACCTGTGCCTCCCTGGCTCTGGCAGCCCCTGGGGCAGGGGGGGAAAGGCCAGAGAAGGGGCTGGCTTTGGCTGCTGGATGTGGGCTCCAGCAGAGACAAGGAGGAGTCAAGGGAGTGGATGGAGTCCAGCCAGCAGCCCCTTCTCCCCATGCAATCCTGGAATGGTTGGGATGGGAAGAGCTCTGCAGTGCTCATCTCATCCAAACGCCTGCGATGAGCAGGGACATCTTTCACCGGATCAGGTTTTTCAGAGCCCTGTCCCAGCTGGACCTGAATGTTTCCAGGGAGGGGGCATTGACCAGCTCTCTGGGAAAGCCTGTCCTGGTGGATCACCAGCCTCATCCTCAGAAATTTCTTCCTTATCTCTCCGCATCTGAACCTCCCTTCCTTCAGTTTAAAACCAGCACCCTTTGTCCTATTGGGACAGGCCCTCCTAAAACCTTTGTCCACCATTGCATTCCCAATGAGCCAGGTTTCCATGGCAATTGCCGGGACAGGTGACCCAGGTGTGCTGTCCCAGTGAGGGCTGCCATGGAACCAGTGCCCAGCACTGCCCCTTTCTGCCTGGCTGAGCTGCCTTTGGCCCTGGCAGCGGCGTTTGCTGCTGGTTCCGCGGCGCCTGAGCAGCCAGCGCGGCACAGGGCAGGTGGCCGTGGCACAGCCCCCAGCAAGGGATCCCCTCTGGCTCTGGCCACTGACACCAGCCCTGGGCAAGGGGCCCAGGCACTGGGCTCAGGCCAGTGTCCATGGCCACAGCCCCTTGCCATGGCCCCGGGCAGCTTGGGATGATGATCCAGCCTCCCTCCTGGCCCAGGCCTGGGCTGCAGCACCCTTCCCCACAGCCTGTGTGCACAGAAGCACTTCCAGGGCTCTCTGCATTTCCCTTGCCCTCACTCTTGCCTCACTCACACACCTCCCAACAACCCACCTGGAGCTTTGACTTGCAAGGAGTTCAAAGCTTGTCTGTCCTTGAGGAGTTGGTCTAATTCTGCCTCCAGCCGACTCTAAATTTTTGTTTATCGTACATCTTGGTTGGTGTCTAAAACATTCCTTGCATGGTTCTGCCTTGGGGAAGGGGAACCTCCTTGGTGACACCTTGGGCTTGCCACAAATTGAGGAGATTGTTTGGAACTTAGGAGGTTTTGATTGCTAAGAAAGGAAGAAAACCTCTCTTTGTCTGAGTGAACCCAGTTCTCTGAGCAAAGCAGGTCCCAGGTGAGTGAGGAGAGGCAGGATGGGGTTAGGGAATGTGGAGCATGGTTGTCCAAAGTGGATCAGACCTCAAGGCACAGCTCCTCTGACCAGGCCAGACTTCCTTAGGAGAGACCCTGGATCAGTATCAGTCACTTGAATGCTGCAATGACCTCTGCTCTCAAGAGAAAAATACCCCCTTTGAAAAGAAGAGTGTTGATTCCTTCGACGCTCTTTGAACTATTTCTCCATAACTCTAGGAGAAAAGACTTCCTAAGGAACTGCACCAGGCCAGAAGGAAATCAAGGCACAGCCGTGGTTTGTCAGGACTTGCTTTCTCCTAATGAGCCCAGTGATGCATTTGGTGCTGAGCCCTGGAACCTCAGGGCCTGAGAAGAGATTCCACAAACCTTTCCAGGAGTCAGAGTCAGAGGAAAAACCCAAAGTGTCTGGAAGCATTAAAGGGTCACCCTGAGGTCCATCCCCAACACAGGTTCCTCATGGAGTCCTTGGAGGAGAGAATTGGAGGCCAGGATTGCACCAAAACCTCTCAGAGACTCAGTGTGGGAAGGAAAAACCCAAAGTACCTTAAACACCCTGAGTATCTCAAAGCATGAATGAGCCCCACTGAGTGTCAATGCACAGCTCTCAAGGGACTCCTTAAAGCAGATAATTGGGGCCATGATTGCACAAACCTCTCAGAGACTCAGTGGCAAAAAGAAGTGCTTAAATGACCCCGATTACCTTGAAGCATGAATGAGCTCCACCGAGTGTTGTTACTGAGTAAAAATCTCAAGGGACTGATTAGAGCAAATAATTGGAGGCCACGAGTGCACAAACCTCTCAGACTCAGTGTCAAAAAAAAGTCCTTGAATAAACCTTGAGTAGCCGGAATTACTGATGAGCCCCACTGAGTGCTTTTACTGATTGAGAATCTCAAAGGACTTGTTACAGTAGATAATTTGGGCAACAATGGCACAAACCTTTCACAAAGTCAGTTTTAAAAGGGAAGCATCAAGTACCTTTAAAAACCTGAAGTGCTTTGAAGCATTAATGAGTGCACTGAGTGTCATTACTGACAAAGCCTCTCAAGGGACTAATTAAAGCAGATAACTGGAGGCCGTGATTGCACAAACCTCTCTGAGACTCCAAGGCAAAAGCAAAGCCCTAAGTCCTTTGAAAAGCCTGCGGTCCCTGGGAGCATTAAGGAGCCCCCAGGGCCATTCCTGACCAAGGCTCCCCAGGGACTCCTTCCAGCACATCCTTGAGGCCACTGGGATGGGAGGGGGATGCCGAGGGCAGGACAAGGGGCTGACAGTGCCCAGCCTTGCCGGGGCTGTGCCAGGAGGCCCCAGGGCCTCAGGACAAGGTGACTCCTCACGGCCCTTGGTGGCACAGAGGCTGCTGTGGCCCAGGGCACCAAGACTTGGCTTCTCTTTGTCCCCACGTGTCATCACTGCCTGCAGTTCTCTGCTCTGGCTGGGGCCTGGGGACACTTTCTCTGTCGTGTCCCTCAGCGGGACCCAGTAAAACTTCAAGAAACTTTGGAACTGGATTCTGACTTTGAATTCTTGAGAGGTTTCTCCAGCTCCCTCTCAGGGACTGATGTTCAGGGCCTCAGTGTGATAAATAAGAATGGTGATTAAGTTATAAGTTGTTGGTTATAGAGTTGTAATGTTTTGTTCAAGAGTTATAATGCTGTTTAGCAGTTTTGTCCACTCTGTATCCCCTACCCCAAAATCCCACTTAGCTTTTCCATCAAGTCAAGCTGTTGCTGCTCCCTGGCATCACTGCTCCCTGGCATCACTGCTCCCTGGCATCACCACTCTCCATTTCTGCTGCTGCTCTGCCTGCCTGCACCCAGCCTGTCCCATCGGCTTGTGCCCTGCTTGCTCCACTTCCTGTCGGATCCTCTTCCCACTTCCTGCTGACAACCGGCCTGTCACTCAGGCTGCTGCTGCCACCCTTATGGGAATTAAAAGAGTCCAGCTGCATGATGGGACCATATCAACACCAAGAACCCCTAGCCAAAACGAGCCAGCTCAAAGTTTCAATCTGCCAAAGACAGCACTGGACTTAGCATACACAAGGGTATTTATGCCGAGGGTTTTCATAAGTTTTTGTATCTCGCCATAACTTACGAAGTACTTAAAGAGCAAGACACCCCTGGACTCCATGAGCCAAGAGAGTTCTTTGGAACCCCCGCGAGGCGAGAACTCCCACTCTGCAGCACCAGCAGCAAAGTGGATTGCACCTCCTCCTCAGTGGTGTGGACGAAAGGGAGCAGCAGCGGCGTAGGCCACCCCTCGAAACCCTGTTTATTAATAAAGGCATTTAAAGGAGGAAACTGTGTCTCCTGCCCATTTATAACAATTTGGGGGCTCGTCCGGGATAAGCCACGCCCAGAAGAGGACCAGGACGGGAAGGCGCCACCCGACCTCTGACCTCCTGGATCGCTGGCCTCCTGGACCAGAGGACGACGCTCGCTAGCCTCGAGGGACAGCACTGAGGAGAACCGGTAAAACCAACCGGTGGCGGGAGTGGAGGCGAGTGAGTGTGTGAGTGAATGAGAGGGGGGCCGGCAGCTCGGACCCCCCAAGCGAGTCTGGACTCCTGAGTACCGCGGTTCCGGACTGCCGCGAGGGGGCCGGCCGGGAAAAGGAGGAAGCGAGTGGATCGGTGAGTGAGGCGTCTCCAGGGGCTTAGGGGGCCCCCCTCCGAACGGGCGGAGGAAACCTAGAGTGTGCGTGGCCCGTCATAGGTTGCCTGCAGAATAGGCCTCCCCATTTTCAAGCTACAAGGGTAGGCTGCCCGGGTCAGTCCGAGTGGGTGGATTGATCCGAGGGAGTGAAAGGTGCACACCACACTGCCGGGGCTACAGTCCAGGACACACGGGTGATTTGTGGGGTCTGGCTGAGGTAGCTCACAGGGTGTGGAGAGTGTTGATGGTATGGTCACCTTGGTCGGGGGCACCTGAAGGAGAGGTGTGCTGTCCGGGGGTGAAGAGTGGCATTGGTCGGGGGTATTTCTAGGTGCATTTCGCGTTTTTGGAAGGGCCTAGAAGATATGCTGTCCGGGTGCCAGGAGTGAAAGTTAGGGGAGCTTCAGCTGGTGCGGGAAGCTCAACAGTAGTGAGAGAGAGTGAGCCGCACACTATACACCCGATCTCGGCAGTAGGCAGTGCTGACACCTTGGGCCCCGGTCGACCGGCTGTCTAACGGAGATTTGTCCTGGTGTATAGGGGCAAACGTGGGTTCTGGCTGTGGTGGTAAGGTGGTTGAGGCCCTATAAGGGGGGGGGCCAGTTTAGGCCACTTACGGGTACCAGGGACTGAGTGGAAAAGGGTTGATTTAGACCCAGTGAGAATGGGTGGATATGTGAGTAAAAAACAGCAACAGGAGAGAGTAGAAAGCAAGGTAAGGTACAATTCAGCAGAGTGCCCCCTTGGGCACATGTTAAAGACATGGAATGAAAATGATAGAACTAGAAACTTGAATAAAGAGAAAATGATCCACTACTGCATTGAAGTTTGGCCCACCCTAGACCTGCCAAACCAATGGCCTTGGTGCGGGACCAGGGACTCATGGATGTGCAATCTGTTATATCAACACCTAAAGGCTCAAGGAGATTGCAATGCCGAGCAAGTTCGTTATGCTGCCTGTTGGCAGAACATTGCATCTGGTGAGGAAATTACAGAAACTTATAAATTAACAGAAGGAAAAGAAGTAGATAAAAAAGGAAAGGAGAAAGAAGAAAGTAAACAGTGGGACCCTTTGGACCATCTACCCCCTCCCCCAACTTCTCCAGACATTCCCCGAATCCATCCTATAGACCCTCCTCCATTACACTTGAGTCCCCAGCTTACCTGAGTCCCCCAGCTTTGCCTCCTCCCCTTATATCCCCCACGTGTAGTCCCTATTTGTCCACCTCCTCCAATTCCTTCTCCACAACCTAATCCCCATATTTACCCTCTGGACCATCTACCCCCTCCCCTAACTTATCCAGACAGTCCCCAGCTTACTTGAATCCCCCAGCCTTGCCTCCTCCCCCTATTCTAGTATCCCCACCTGTAGTCCCTACTTCTCCATCTCCTCCATTTCCTTCTCAAACTAATCCCCATATTTCAAAAAGAAAAAAAAAAAAAAAAAAAAAAAAAAAAAAAAAAAAAAAGATGACCCCTTCCATTCCACCACCTTACATTCAACACCTGATAGCAATAGCACACTACCTCCTTTACCGTCATCAATTTCCACTTCTCCTCCAAGTTGGGAATCAGAAATATCAGCCTCTTGTGCTGAAACACCCCAAGTAGCAAAAAACCCCTGAGAGACCATACCAAAATACGAGATCAAAGACCAGGTTGTTCCCTCTGAGGGAAGTTCCCATGGGAGGAGTGGCTGGAGGTATAGGTTTTGTCAATGTACCACTAACAGCCTCTGAAGTGAGGAATTTTAAAAAGGAATTAGGGAGTCTGGTAGAAGATCCTGTGGGTATAGCAAACCAGATACATCAGTTCTTGGGCCCTAATATATACTTACCTGGGGAGAGTTTAATTCAATCCTAAACATACTTTTCAACCCAGATGAAGTAAGATTAATTAGAACAGCTGGAATGAGGGTATGGGAGCGAGAAAATCGAACAGGCCCACCAGGAGACCAAAAATTACCAGTAGTCAACCCAGACTGGGACCCAAACCAAGAAGAGGGTCGCAGGAATATGGAGGACTTCAGGAGGTTAATAATAAAAGGGATTAAAGAATCAGTTCCTAAGCCCAGTAACACCAAACTTGCCTTTGAGGCATCACAGGAAAAAGATGAAACTCCTGCAGCCTGGCTAAGCAGGCTCAGGAAGAATGTTCAGCAATACTCAAACCTTGACCCTGATAGCCCAGAAGGGCAAGTTTTCCTAAGGCTACAGTTTGTGACAAAATCTTGGCCTGACATTAGACGGAAGCTTGAAAAATTAGAAGATTGGCAAGGGAGAGAAGTGAATGAATTATTAAGAGAGGCATTAAAAGTATATTTAAGAAGAGAAGAGGAGAAGACCAAGGCGAAGACTAGAATTATGGTAGCGATAGCAAGGGAAAGTGTCAAAGATTGGAGAGTTGATAGAGACTCTCAGAACAGAGAAGGTATAAGACCCCTGGCAGGACGGGGAAGGAGTAGAATGTTGCCACCCTGGAGCACTCCCCAGAGACCGGGAGAAACTAGATCCTGTTACTATTGTGGTGAGGAAGGGCATATAAAGAGGGATTGTAAGAAGATGATTTTTGATGAGAGAATAGCGGAAGAACAAGAGGCACTAGAGAAATGGTTGAGAGGAGAGACTAAAGAAGACTAGGGGTGTCATGGGCTCTTTGCGCTAGGGGACCTAGGAGAACACCAGGAAGAGCCCATTGTAAAGTTAGAGATAGGTCCCCACCATGAAGAAATTGAGTTCTTAGTAGATACAGGAGCAGAAAAATCTAGTATTAAACAGCTCCCAACTGGACTGATGATAGGAAAAAAGACCTGTGATGTTTTAGGGGCAGAAGGAAAACCCTTTGAAGCCTCTATAGTTGAAGGTGTAGAGATCAGAGGAAACTCAAGAAAATATAGAGCTAACTACTTCAAAAATTTTGAACCCGGCCCAATTCCTCTCGGGGGAACCAGCAGCCAAACTTGAGCATGATTGCTTAGAAGTTATTGACTTACAGACAAAAATGAGGGAAGACCTGGAAGACACTCCCCTGTCAAATGGAAGAGTATTGTTCAGTGATGGATCCTCCAGAGTGGTTGAAGGGAAAAGAATTTCAGGCTATGCTGTAGTTGAAGGCACTGGAGGCGAACATAATCTGAAGATCTTAGAAAAAGGGAAGTTACCAGCAAATTGGTCAGCCCAGTGCTGTGAGATTTATGCCCTAAAGAGGGGACTTGACCTATTAAAACAAGATCAGGGGACTATATATTTAGACTCCCGGTATGCTTTTGGGATCGTGCATACCTTCGGGAAAATTTGGGAAAAAAGGGGCTACCTCAATTCAAAGGGAAAAGATCTAATTCATAAAGAGTTAATAAAAATGGTGTTAAAATCTTTAATGGGACCAAAAGAGATTGCGGTGGTACATGTAAGAGGTCATCAAAGAGGAGAAACCTTTGAAGTAAAAGGCAATTGGATGGCTGATCAAGCTGCAAAGTTAGCAGCTCAAGGCCCAGGTGATCCAGTGAAGATTTTTACTTCAAACTGTACTCCAGACAATACCACCAAAGAACCGCTTTATGACAATATTGAACTAAAAACAATAAAAGAATTGGGGCTAAATCAAGGACAACAAGGGGAATGGCTGACCCCAGATGGAAGAAAGTTTTTAAATAAAGCACTAGCTCGGAGAGTATTAGAAGAAATCCATACGTTAACTCATTGGGGGACCCAAGGACTCTGTGATCATTTCTTAAGAGAGTATCTATGTATAGGTGTGTGTAGCCTGGCAAAAACAATTACAGAAGGGTGTCCAATTTGCCAAAAGATAAATCAAAAAGTAATGAGGAAAAATAAATTGGGAGGAAGACCAATAGCCCTAAGACCTTTCCAAAATGTACAAATCGATTTTACTGAAATGCCACCCGTGCAAGGCTACAGACACCTACTAGTAATTGTTGACCATCTGACACATTGGGTCGAAGCCTTCCCCACCAAAAGAGAAACAGCCCAAGTGGTAATAAAAAAATACTTTTAGAAAATATTATTCCCCGGTACGGTCTAATAAATAACATCGATTCTGACCGAGGTCCCCAATTTACAGCACAAATAGTACAGGATATCATCCAGGCACTAGGAATTAGGTGGAGACTACATACCCCTTGGCATCCCCAGAGTTCGGGAAGGGTCGAGAGGATGAATAAGACCCTCAAAAATGTGTTAACCAAATTAATAACAGAGACAGGCATGAATTGGTTAAAGTGCTTGCCTCTAGCACTTTTAAGGATCCGGGTCCGCCCCAGATCTGATGTTGGAGTTTCACCCTATGAGATGATGTTTGGACTCCCCTTCTTGTTAACTCCCTACAGCGCTGGAGATTACCTAGATGGGGAAGCAGAAGCTCAAAAATATATAAAAACAATTAGCAACACATTAGCTGATCTCAGAAAAAGAGGGCATCTTCCTCAAGCCTCTCCCTTAGACGCAGATTTACATCCATTCAAACCAGGGGACTGGGTTCTAATAAAATCATGGACCAACGCTCCACTAACTCCTAAATTTGAGGGTCCTTTCCAAGTTTTGCTAACCACCCACACTGCAGTAAGGACAAAAGAAAAAGGCTGGACCCATTTCACCCGAGTCAAAGGATCTCTACCGCCCCCAGACAATCCTCCTGACACAAATCCCACCACCACTTCCAAATCATCTGAGTGGACTATAACCAGAGACCCAAGCACGCTCAAAATGACTCTAAGAAAGAAAACTGGAACTCATTAACGAATCAGAGACTAGAGCAAAACTGTTACTGAGCACCAAACATTTTGTTATTATAAAGGTTCTATTTAAAAGGGTTTTTCATCCCCAGTGTAGCAGTTGGAATGTTTTTTTAGTGTTGCTGTAATATTTAGTAGCTGAAAAGTTCTTTGGTGTTGATTAAAGTGCTACTCCTAAGTGTTTAAAAAAAAAAAAAAAAAAAAAAAAAAAAAAAAAAAAAAACAAACACCACAAAACCGAATCATCATGGTAGTCAGAAACCAGAATAGCAGCCAATCTTTCATAGGGCATTACCTAGAAAGAACTAAATTTGAGAAAGTAGGGGTGGGTAAAAGTGGACTGGAGGGATCTCTACAGGTGACACTCAGGAATTCTTCAACCCAAGAGGCAAGACCGGGCGGAATCAAGTCGGTTCGTACCGGACTCTTGGGAAGGCTGATAGTGACTTTGCTAGCAGTCAGACTAGCCGAAGTAGCATGTACCAAGTGCTATCAGCCCATTCACGACGGTGAAAGCCCGCAATCCTGGATAAGAGTCCCCATACCCACGTTAACCCTACCTGTTTTGATATAACAAAGCTCTCCACCTGTGAGGAGGATGGAAAGCAGTATTGGGTCGCCAAAAATACTGCAAACTTTAGGCAGCGCCTTGCTGGGGAATGCCCTATCAAAGAATGGTTTTGCTTTGAAGAATTAAATCATTTAAACGAAGTTGCCAATCTTATTAAAGAAAAACCTGTGGTTAAGAAAGAGGATGAGATTAATGAACCCCTCAGCAGAAATTTGTTTATTGATCTTATTGAAAATAAAGAGCGATAGAGGTTGATGCGGGCAAAGCCCGATCAAAGAAATAGAGGGGGGATTGTGATAAATAAGAATGGTGATTAAGTTATAAGTTGTTGGTTATAGAGTTGTAATGTTTTGTTCAAGAGTTATAATGCTGTTTAGCAGTTTTGTCCACTCTGTATCCCCTACCCCAAAATCCCACTTAGCTTTTCCATCAAGTCAAGCTGTTGCTGCTCCCTGGCATCACTGCTCCCTGGCATCACTGCTCCCTGGCATCACCACTCTCCATTTCTGCTGCTGCTCTGCCTGCCTGCACCCAGCCTGTCCCATCGGCTTGTGCCCTGCTTGCTCCACTTCCTGTCGGATCCTCTTCCCACTTCCTGCTGACAACCGGCCTGTCACTCAGGCTGCTGCTGCCACCCTTATGGGAATTAAAAGAGTCCAGCTGCATGATGGGACCATATCAACACCAAGAACCCCTAGCCAAAACGAGCCAGCTCAAAGTTTCAATCTGCCAAAGACAGCACTGGACTTAGCATACACAAGGGTATTTATGCCGAGGGTTTTCATAAGTTTTTGTATCTCGCCATAACTTACGAAGTACTTAAAGAGCAAGACACCCCTGGACTCCATGAGCCAAGAGAGTTCTTTGGAACCCCCGCGAGGCGAGAACTCCCACTCTGCAGCACCAGCAGCAAAGTGGATTGCACCTCCTCCTCAGTGGTGTGGACGAAAGGGAGCAGCAGCGGCGTAGGCCACCCCTCGAAACCCTGTTTATTAATAAAGGCATTTAAAGGAGGAAACTGTGTCTCCTGCCCATTTATAACATCAGCACAAGCCTGGAGAGGGTCACTCAAGCCCTTGTGCCGTGTCTGCGCTGCTGAGCTGGGCCGGGCTCCTGGCACAGAGGCAGCTCCTGGCAAGGGCAGCACTGCAGAGAGACAGCTCTGCCCAGGAGCAGCTCCTGTGCCCAGCCCAGCAGGGCTGGGGCACTGCCTGCAGCCACCCCGGGCACAGCACACAGGCACAGAGGGCTTCAACTCAGCCTGGGCTGGCAGCACAGAGCAGAGCTCACTGAGGGCTCACTGGGGGAGAAATCCTCGCAGCGTTAGGAAGAGTCACTCCCAGGCTGGGGGAAGAGAAGCTGCAGCTCCTGCAGGGATCTCCTGAAGCTGGCACATCCCACAGCTTTAAGGCCCTTCCAGGAGGACTCTGAGCGTGGCTGCAGAGCAGGCATGTGGCCCCAGGGCAGGGCTGGGTGTCCCTGCTGCAGCCCCCGAGGCACAGCACAGGGCAGCTCCCTGTTGCTGGGCTCTGCTGCAGGGCTGAGCAGCCGGGGCTGCAGCCAGGGGTGCCCAGGGCTGTCGTGCAGAGCAGGGTCCTGCAGCCCAGGGCGCTGCGCTGGGCCAGGGACCCTGCTGCCTGCCAGGGACAGCTCTCAGCTGGCCCGGGGAGCTGCTGCCAGCGCTGGGGAGAAGCTGTGGGGGGAAGGAGCCGCCCTGAGCAGGGCAGGTGCTGCTGCTGAGAGGGGCTGTGTGGGGCAGGGCTGCTCCCAGCTCCAGACCAGCCTGGGCACAGCTCCGGAGGACACTTGCCAAAGGAAGCTAAGCCTGGTATTGCTGCAAAGACCAGGAGCTTTCCTGAGAGTGTTTTCAATTTCCTGCTTGGAGAAGGATGGGAAAGTTGGGGTGATGACAAAAACATTTTTGCTTTTGATGCATTTTTCATTTATTCGTAGCTCTGTCAACTACTATTATGTAGTTATAAAACTATTATCTTTAATCAACTCTATTCAACTACTATGACTCTATTCAACTACTTTTATATACTTGTATTACTATAATCTTTAATTAACTCTACAACATTTCCTACCCTTTATCTTAGATTTTAGAACAATAAGCTTCAAAATATATTCCTGAAATACTGCCCAGTCTTATTGTCAGGAAGTGGACCTACAAGACGAACATTTTGTTTTTAAACCAGAGTGTGAGCAGTCAGAAAAAAAAGTGGCACAAAGAAGCCCTTGGACCTACTCCAATGGGTTGACCCAGGGGTTTGTAGCTGTGGATACTGAATTTCCTATTCGATGTTTCTGTTAAATATCCTAATTAATCAACCTCTAATAAATTGTTGAAATCAGGGGCTGGGTGTTCCTCATTCCCACTGAGACACCTGGAAGTTTCCAAGAAAGGTCTGGTTTTTACTTTACTGTTGTAACGCTGTTGCAAGAGGTTTTTTTCTCTTCTGATTATAGGCAAAAGAGGATGAGTGAAGCAGAACAGGAATTGTAATCACAGAACCACAGAACATTCTGAGTTGAAAGGGACACCTAGGATCATCAGAGTCATGTTTAATCATTTACAGAGACTCCTGATTTGTAACTTTGGGTGGTCAGTCTCTCTGCTGCGAGCCTCCTAAAGGGCCTTCAGCCACTCCTCAGCCCTCAGCAGCAGCAGCAGCATCCCCTTTGCAGGGCCCAGCAGGGCTCTCCTGAGCTGCCCTTGCCCAGTTGCAGACAGACCCTGCCCCAGGCCGGGCCCTGCAGACAGGCAGGTTTCTGTAGGGCTGGGCCCAGGGCGCAGAGGGTGGGATGGGCTCTGTGAGCACTGGCAGGGACAAGGCTCCTCTCAGGAGGGAAATGTCCAGGCCCAGGGAGAGGCTCGGGGAAGGAGAGGGGGCTGAACAGAGCAGTGCTGGGGGCAGGAGGGCACTGTGGGTGTGTGGGAGGTGCTGTGCACAGCTGGGCACGGGAACACTGTCCTGAGTGCCTGGCTGTGTCTGCCCTGCCCTCCCAGGCACAGCCCCACAACATCTTCTCTTGGTTCTGCCCTCCCCTGGTTCTGTCACTGTCATCTGGTGCTCTCAGGGAGGCTCTGGCATTTGCAGCAGCTGAGCCAGGCACTGCCCTTGGGATTCTTGCCAGGCAGCTGTGTCCATGGGAATGGGGTGTCCGAGCTTCCCTGTGAGCTGTGTGGCTGTGGGCAAAGCAGTCCATGGGAAAGGGGAATGAGCTGAGCCCCCTCCCTGAGACCCCATCATGGGCACACCCGGGGATCTCCTTGCTGCGTCCTTCCAAGCTCTGAGCTGCCCTCCTGCCTGCAGATCTGTGCCAGAGCCTCTGGCAGTTCCCTGAATGTGCCACGGGGAAGTGCAGAGATGCCACAGCTGAGGAAATGCTGTTGAGTTTGCCAAGGGAGCTGTGAGTGTCCTTGGCAGAAGGGGGTGCTGAGGACCTTGCCCAGAGACCTTTGGAGAGGGTGAGACATTCAGGGATCCCTCTGCTCTGGGCAAGGTCTGGTGCAGCAGAAATGCTGGGGATTTCTGACCTCAGTATACCAGGAATGATGTGTGGGCAGGAAAATAATGCCTATAATTCCTTCCTGTTCTCCATGCCCTTTAGAAGTGGGAGTGAAGATGGCAACAAGCCTTTCTGCATTAGGAGTGATTCCACTGACAAATCCTGAATATCCAGGCTTGTCCCTCTGCCACATGGCCAAAAACCCAGGGCAGCGGGGCAGGGACGGCTCCTGGAGAGCCCCCATGCACAGGCCTGGCTGCTCCTGGCACACTCAGACAGCACAACTGGAGCTCAGGCAGGGACCTGGGTGAAGGTTTTCCCAGAGCAGGAACAAGGGTGGGTGAATCACAGTGGGACAGTCTACAGGGAATGACCCATGTTTGGCTCAAAGCAGCCTGTCCTGACTTGTCACTGTCCTTTATCCATGAACATGTCCCCATGTGCAGCCACAGCAAATGTCCAACAGCAGCTCCATCAGCCGCTTCCCTCCTGCTGGCATTGGCAGACACGTGGCAGCTGCAGCTCCTGCACTTCTGCCTCTTCCTGGGCATCTCCCTGGCTGCCCTCCTGGGCAACGGCCTCGTCATCAGTGCCATAGCTTGCGGCCACCACCTGCACAGCCCCATGTTCTTCTTCCTGCTCAACCTGGCCCTCAGCGACCTGGGCTCCATCTGCACCACTGTCCGCAAAGCCATGCACAATTCCCTCTGGGACACCAGGACCATCTCCTACACGGGAGGTGCTGCACGGCTCTTTTTCTTTCTGTTCTTCATGTCAGCAGAGTATTTGCTCCTGACCATCATGTGCTATGACCGCTATGTGTCCATCTGCAGACCCCTGCACTACGGGACCCTCCTGGGCAGCAGAGCTTGTGCCCACATGGCAGCAGCTGCCGGGGCCAGTGCCTTTCTCAATGCTCTCATGCACACGGCCAATACATTTTCCCTGCCCCTGTGCCATGGCAATGCCCTGGGCCAGTTCTTCCACGAGGTTCACCAGTTCCTCAAGCTCTCCTAGTCCAACTACTGCTTCAGGGAGTTTGGGTTCATTGGTTTTTCCATCTCTTTAGGATTACGTTGTTTTGTGTTCATTGTTTTCTCCTCTGTGCAGATCTTCAGGGCCGTGCTGAGGATCCCGTCTGAGCAGGGATGACGTCACAAAGCCTTCTCCACCTGCCTCCCTCACCTGGCCGTGCTCTCCCTGTTCCTCAGCACTGTCATGTTTGCTCACCTGAAGCCCCCCCCAGTCTCCTCCCCATCCCCGTATCTGGCCCTGTCAGTTCTGTTCTTGCTGGTGCCTCCAGCCGTGAACCCCCTCATCTGCAGCCTGAGGAAGCAGGAGCTCGAGGCTGCAGTGTGGAAGACTGATGGCTGGATGGTTTCACAAACATTAAACTGCTGGCCAGTTTCTCAAAATCACTTGTCATAAAAGTCATTTTTGATACCTCTTGTTGCTTTACTTTGGAGGTTCTTTTCCTTTGTTTTACTTTTGTAATATTGTCCACAAAGCAGTGTCACTGTTTGTGCCATTTCTCATTTTGTTTCTCTCCACCTTCCCTGTGGCCACAGACTGTGTCAATGAGGGGCTGCACTCCTGGTGGCTTTAAAGGAACCCAAGGATCTGGCAGGCAAGTTTTCTGCAGAGATCCCCCTTTGGTTCTCTTCTCTGGATGAGAGCTGGGGGCAGATCAGTGCTGGCACAGCAGCTGTGCCCAGGAGCAGCAGCCCTTGGTGTTGGCAGCGCTGCTCCCGTGGCCCTGCCCCGCTGCCCTCCTGGCCCTGGTGTTGCTGTAGGGCCGGAGTGCTCTCGGCGCCGGGCACAGGGCTGGGGCTGGCAGTGCCGGGGCTGCAGCAGGGACAGGCCATGGGCTCCGCTGGGGCAGCGCTGACGCCTTAGGGCAGGGCCTCGCTGCTCCAGGCTCCTTGCCCAGGCTCTCTCCAGAACACGCCCAGGCCCAATGCTGTGCACGGAAAAGCCCCGTGAGCAGCCCCAGGGTGGCCGTGGGCAGGCTGGGGGCAAACAGCCCGGCTGGGGCTCTGCAGGGTCCCTGGGGGAGACGGGAAGGAGCAGCAGAGCAGGGGCTGATCCATCCCCACTGTGCTGGACACCCCCGGGCAGCGTCCCAGAGCGTCCTCATGCCCCTGCCAACAACATCCCCCCTCTGCAGCCCTGGCCTCTCTCCCAGCTCACACGGGGGCTGCATCCTTGCAGGCACAGACACGGCAGCTCTGGCTCAGGAGCCCCTGTTTGCAGTGCCCAGAGCAGGCCTGAGCACCCCCATGGTGTTGGTGTGGGGAGATGAACCTGAGGGAGCACAAATGCCATCAGCCCCTGGGGCCAGGAAGGGCTGGGGGACAGGAGGGAAACCACTCAGTTCTGTCTTGGCCTCTGAAGTCAGCCAGAAAGTTTGTTCCCATCAGCTGGGAGTTTCCTGTGCCACTGCTGACTTACTAAAATATGGATATTGATCTACTATCGATACCCAACTGTGACAGACAGAAGACTCTCTAACAGTTTAGAGTTAGAAAGTGTATGCTCAATGCAACGCCAGGCAGTTGTGTGCGATCACTCCCTAAAATGCACTGCCAAGTTACAAATTCAAGTACTAATACATATTTATAGCACTAATACTAATACATATTATACTAATACTAATATATATTTATTTAGTATCCAAAATACTAATACATATTTATAGCACTAAAACCTCCCATTCTCTGCTTCATATTATAATTAGCTAAAAAGCTATTAAGCGTGTGTAGTTTGTTCTTTGAATTGGGTCAGTGGTCCTTTATATGGGGAGGGGGCGTAAAAAAAGGAAGTAAGTGGAGTCTTCCTCATTGTAAACTTTCAACCTTTACAATGGATATCAAGATAAATGATAACTGGTCAAACTCCTGTTTCCTTTCTCCGTGACTGTTGAATGGGTTTTAGGATGCTCGAAGATTTACAATTGTCTGTGTTCCTAAATCTATTTATCAGTTTCTTCTGTTTCTCATTATAAACACAGCTAAACAAACACAAAAATGACAAGCAATTAGTTATTTAGATCCAGGACCGTTATCCTTGATCGGAATCCTTTCATCT
The DNA here is from genome assembly GCF_029207755.1 of Chamaea fasciata. Lineage (NCBI taxonomy): Eukaryota > Metazoa > Chordata > Aves > Passeriformes > Sylviidae > Chamaea > Chamaea fasciata. Next base: position 628,152 of record NW_027094148.1, on the reverse strand, counting down.
AACCATTAACTTCTAATTCTTTCCAGCACAGCTTATCTAGCTACCTACTTTAACTAATTCTGGCAAAGCTTATCTTTAGCTAAAACATTAACTTTTCTCAAATCCTTACCTCCTTTGAAATTCATCTCTCAGCTCTCCCTTGATTTCCCCGTGGTCTGTTGCAATTCATTGGGAGATCTTTTTTCCTAGAGTTACGGAGAAATATTTCAAAGGGCTTCTAATAAACGCACATTCCTGTTTTCAAGGGTGTATTTTTCTCTTGAGAGCAGAGGTGATTGCAGCATTCAGTGACTCATATTGACCCAGGGACTCTCCTAAGCAGGCAGGTCTGGCCTGCTCAGAGAAGCTGTGCCTTGAGCTCTGACCCAGTGGACAACCTTCCTCCACATTCCCCAACTCCATCCTGCCTCTCCTCGCTCACGTGGGACCTGCTTTGCTCGGAGAACTGGGTGCACTCAGGCAACGAGGGGTTTCCTTTCTTTTATTTTAGCAATCTAAAACCCCTGAGCTTCCCCATGGAAAACAGGCAATCTCCTTGTAATAGATACATAGTATTAAATTCGTGGATTAAAATTGTGTGTATTAAAACTTTGCAGTGGAATGTAAAAAAACCCTGAATTCCTGGAAAGAGTTCCAGGGCATCTCTTCGCATACCACAGTCTTTTCACAGTCCAAAGGTGTTACCTCGACATCTGCCAGAGAGGTAACCGGGAAACGGCCCATTAAGCATGGGCTGACCACATCTTCACAGCTCATCAGGAGATCCGATACCAATCTGGGCAGAAACCTTCTGACAGAAGATTCGGAGACTTTTCATTCAGACGTCTTCTCAATTTCTCAGGAAACTCTTTCAGATATCCCTTGCGGACACCAGACATTTCAATGATTATGTTACGTACATGATGTCATGTTCTTCGGGTTCTTTGTTACCGTCTTGTTTTCGCCTCAGGGTAGAAAAATGGTATAAAACACCTCCCCTGAGACCCCGAATTTGTGGGCAGTACTCCGGAGAAGCACCCTTTGCTGCTCCCGGGTTGTCCACCCAACATTCGATCGATGTTGTCCTGATTTATCGTGGCGTTTCCCGAAATTGCTTTTCAAATTTGTTAAATAAATCTTTGATTTTGGAAATTGGCTCTGATCATTTATAACATCCTCAGGTGTGTGCCAAGCCCAAGGTGCCACCAAGGAAGTTCCCCTTTCCCAAGGCAGAACCATGCAAGGAATGTTTTAGACACACGGGAAGTTCTAAAATAAACACAAATCCAGAGCCTGGGCTCTCTCACTGTTCCCGGCTCCTGCACAGTCCCTCTCTCAGTCCCTTGGCCCCCCGGAATCCCCTCTGGGGCTCAGAGAACAGCCGGCAATGGAACCTTGCCCTGAAAAGGCACCATTGTGGTGCTCCCCAGCCAGGCCAGAAATGGAACTTTGTTCCTTTAGCCTGGGTGCAGAGACCCCCCCGGGGCCTTTTCTGCACAGAGTTCCAGCCCCCAGCGTTTGCTGAAGGCGCTCTCTGCACATGTCACACTGCCAGGGCCCTGTCCTTGCTGTCACCTGCTGTGGCTGGGCCCAAAGAGAGCTCCTGCGCTTGCATTTCCAGCTGCTGTGCAACCAAAGCTGAGGGATCTGGAGCGGCCTGAATGCAAAAACTGAAATACGAGCTTCTCTCGAAGGGGAAATCTCCCCTTCCTGTGCTAACCCATGGCAATGCTGGCAAATGCACCAGCCACGGCCAGAATTCAGATTTCACTGCTAAACTTCCTTATATCCAGGGATAGTTCCCATGGGAATATTGTCAGGACAAGTCTGGCTGGCAGTGGTTTCACAAGGGTCACTTCCCATCTGTCCCCAAAACTCTAGGGAAGGCTTTGTGCTTTCCTTCCAATGGGAAAAAAACCCTGTCCTGCTTCTCCAGGTGCCCATGGCTGAGATTGGGATTCCACCTCCAAAAATTCCCTCTATCCAAAGCCTGCTCCTAGACAAAATCTGCCATTAATGACAAGTCTGGGTGACCTTGGCCTAGTGAGTCTCTCACCTGCCTTCCAAACCCTGGGGCTCTGTGTTTTCCTTCCTACGGAAAAGAACTGTCCTTCTTGTCCAGGTGCCCACGGCCAGAATTGGGATTCCACCTCCAACATTGCCTCTTGTGAGAGACTGGAGGAGATTGTTGGCTGGAAACATTTCGTGTGAGGGGGAGGAAGGGGCAGAGCCAGCCTTACCCTGCCCTGAACCCCAGCACTTCTCAAAGCATTGACTTGACCCTGTAACCCAAATCCCCCAGAGCCTCTATCCCAGCCCAGCAGTGTCTGCCAATCCCTGGCACACCAAAGGCAATGCTCCACACCCACCTCTGCAGCCCCCAGCCCAGCTCCTGAGTGACCAGATGACCCAAAGTCCCATCTGGGGGAGGGGCCCAGGAAGACCAAGGGGTATTTTAGGCTGACCACAAGGCAAGCACACACGTTGACCCTAGCTCCTCTTGGAATTTCTGTCTGAGCGCTGCTGGAATCCAGGAGCTGGTAGCAGTGTGTGTTCTTCTCTCTCTCTCTCTCTCTATCTCTCTATATTTTATTTGTCTTTCTCTCTTTCTCTGTCTTCCTCTTCTAATTCCCTCTTCTTGCAAATTTTGCTTAACTTAAAATTGAGCAGGCTTCCAGTTTGTGAAGTTGAATGGGCCAAGTTAACGCTTTGAGCAGTGTTTTTTTGTTGACTGAATGTCATAGTAAAGCTTTTGCTCAAGTTTCTCTGATTTTCTAAAGTTGCCAGTAAAGGCTGTTTTGTTGTTTTAAGCTTCTGAGAATCTCTTGTCGGTACTTCTCCATTGTTTCCAACTCAGAGTACACAAACAATTGTAATTCCTTTGCAATGTCTCACGGAGAGAGTTGTTTGGGGGTTGGGGCTCAGGGCTTCTCTGTCCTGCTTGGCACAGCCCAGGCAGGGCTTTCACAGCCACATCCCACGCTCCGTTTCCCACCTGGACCCGCTGGTGCCTCTGAGTTCTGCTTGCCCAGCCCCAGGGACGCTCTCCTTGTCTGCCCATTCCCCCACGGTCTCTGGGCAGGGGTGGCCTCAGTGGGAGCTGTGACACCCTCCCTCAGACACTTGGAGGCTGCTGCTGGGTTGGACTTCTCCAGAGGCTTGTTCAGCCTTCAGCTCTTCAGTTCAGGAATTCAGTGGCCCAGGGCTCCATCAACATTCAGAACACGTTAACAGGCCAAGCCTCGGGGAATAATTTGATTTAAGTTTTCAAATTTTTCTGGTTAATTGGACAGATTTTAGAACTGTCCTCCAAGTGAATGTATAATATTTTAAAGGACACTGAGAAAAGATTTTTATGGCCCTGTTTAGAGGTTTTATTCCCTATTAATACACTGATATGTGCAATCTCCAATTGGCATTGAATCCAAGTGAGACATAGACTTTAAAGAATTAAGGATTTTAGAGAGGTTAAGATTTTAGTTAGAGATAAGCTTTGTAGGAATTGATTAAAGTTTGCTAAAAATTAAAAGTTTGTGGTTAGTTAAGGGAAACCAGATTTGAATTAACTTTCCCAGGCCTCAATAACTGATTGCTTGTCAACTTTATGTTTTGCTTAGCTGGGTTTGTAATGAAGAACAGGGAACCTGATAAATAGATTTAGGAGCACAAGACGATTACAGAAACTCCCTATTCAGAAACCCATTGAAAGTCATGCACCTGGAGAAATGGGAGTCCTACCAGAGCTCATTTGTCACATTTGCATTGAAAAGGTAGAAAGTTCAGAGCAAGGATGACTCATCTTACTTTCTTATTTTAAGCCCCCCTCCCCTTGAAAAGGAGCACCGACCCATTTCCAAGGCCAAACTAGCATGCTTAATTGTTTTTTGGCTAGTTACCATACTAAGCGGAGAATGGGATGGGGGGGGGGGGGGGCTCTGAATACGCATTTGTGTTTTGGGTATTCAACATCTTTGTAAATAAAAGGACTCTGTGATTGTCTGTAAATTGGGGTGTGTATTTGGGAGCCACCCCGCATGCCGCCCGGTGCTGCAACAGACATACACTTTCTAACTTTAAACTGTTAGAAAGTTTTTGTCCCCCTCAGTTGGATATCAGTATTAGCTCGATATTCATATTTTTTTAATAAATCACAAGTACCTTCTAATTCACGTTGAATAGCTATGAAAATCAAGGCCCTTCCTGACTGACAATCAATCAGACTCTGTCCCTACCCCCACCCCACCATTTCCCCCATCCAAGCCCTGGGACTCAGAGCAGCCTTGTGCAAATCTGAGCTCCTTCCACCCCAGGCTGCACCTGCAGCTTTCAGCTCCTTGGCTCCAATTCCCACCTGCTTTCCTTGGAGGAGCTGCCTGAGACACAGAGGGATGTTCATTTCTTGTCAGCACACAAACCCAGGGGAAGGCACAGCTCCATAAAATGCAAAAGTCATTTCTCTGCTGGGTATTAACATCCACTTTCCACAGCAGACACTCTCAGACCAATGGAAAAGACCTCCTGTGCCCAGCACAGATCCCAAGGTCTCCCCAAAGCCTCCCTGCCCCGATTCTGGCCAGATTTGTTTTTTGCACACGCTGAAGACAGGAGCTCCCTCCATGCCTAGAGGAAGGAAAAGAGAACAAGTGGATGAAGAGCTCTCCTGTGCAGAGCCAAGGTGCAAGTGCCACCGGAGTGGGAACCACAACTCACCAGGTTTGTGTCCTTTGGGGCTCCGGGCCTGGTGAGACTCAGAGGCACAGAAAGGTTTCTTGCCAACAAACAGAAGTTGAACACCATACAGTTTAATAAGCATCCCAGCTCTTCCCTCAGCTCTCTGTGATGTCCCAGCAGCATCTGACATGTCCACCATCCCCAAGGGCTTTCCATGCAGGAAGAGTTTTCGACAAAGACATACGAAAAGGAAATTCTGTGATAGATACAAACACACTTAAGATGTTGACTGATACGATACTTCTGTGAACTTCAGAGAGATTGGGTAACTCCCTGAAGATCAAAGCATGAAACCAGTCAGTTGAGAGGCACTTGAATGACCAGAGAGTGTCTGGAGGAGGAAATCAGGGAGACTCGGGAAGGACATAGATCCAGCTGGTCTAGTAAAGAAATGTCCTTAGTCATGGCAATTTAAACAGGAGAGCTAGAAACACCAGAAGGAATAGGTGAAGAAAATAATAAACGGAATCTTTTTGACACAACTAGAGAAGAGCAGTATTTCTTGTTATGCCATCAGTAGAAGAATATAGTAGATCCAGGAAATTTCTGGTGGGAAAACTTTGCCATTTCCTCAACTACTCAAACGACCCAGATAATAAAAATATGCTTGTATATTATGAAATGCACAAGTAAGAAAACCTGTGCCCCTTTCCAGGCAGACATCAGCTGTGTGTGCATGAACAGGCGGTGCCACTTGTGCCCTGAGGTGCCGAGCTGGGATTGGCATCTCTCAGAGAACAGCTGTAGGGGGAGCAGCGCACCTTGCAAGGTGCACTGTCCCGGAGAGCCCCAGAGGGCTCCTGTCCCATAAACATCTGCTCTGCTCCAGGCTGAAACAGGGACCAGCATGGTGCCAGGATCATCAGAGAACAGGATGAGTGCTGGAATTCAATCCCCTGCCCATCCCGCAGCAGCCCTGCCTTTCCCTCCCCAAGCCCTGGTCTCCAGCACAGCCATGGAGGCTCTTTGGGCTCTGGACTTTTCCTGCAGCCACGAAGGGCAGCTGAGCTGTGCCTTTGGCACAGTCAGCCCTGCCCAGCGCAGGCGATGCCCAGCAATTCCTCGCGTGTGCCTGGCCTTGCTGTCAGCCCCGGCAGCCCACACGTGCCCCCCTGGCCTGTGGTGCCTCTGGCAAGGGAACAGCACAAGGCACTGCAGGAGCCTGCAGACAATTCCTGAAGCACTTGGAGGATGATCCTGCACCCCAAGGGATGTTCCCATGATGCCATCTCAGGAAGTGAAATGGGGAGTGGCCCCAGAGAGGAAAGGGCAACCAGGGATGGGCTGTTTGCTGGGGAGAGAGCAGGGATGGGCAATAGGGAGAAATTTGTACCAGGAAAAGAAAGCCAGGGTGAAGCAAAGGAAATGCTCAGGGCAATTTGGGGGTGGCTGCCAGGCAGCGCTTGGCTCTGAGCAACAACATCTGCAGTGGCACAGGAAACTCCCAGCTGATGGGAACAAACTTTCTGGCTGACTTCAGAGGCCACGACAGAACTGAGTGGTTTCCCTCCTGTCCCCCAGCCCTTCCTGGCCCCAGGGGCTGATGGCATTTGTGCTCCCTCAGGTTCATCTCCCCACACCAACACCATGGGGGTGCTCAGGCCTGCTCTGGGCACTGCAAACAGGGGCTCCTGAGCCAGAGCTGCCGTGTCTGTGCCTGCAAGGATGCGGCCCCCGTGTGAGCTGGGAGAGAGGCCAGGGCTGCAGAGGGGGGATGTTGTTGGCAGGGGCATGAGGACGCTCTGGGACGCTGCCCGGGGGTGTCCAGCACAGTGGGGATGGATCAGCCCCTGCTCTGCTGCTCCTTCCCGTCTCCCCCAGGGACCCTGCAGAGCCCCAGCCGGGCTGTTTGCCCCCAGCCTGCCCACGGCCACCCTGGGGCTGCTCACGGGGCTTTTCCGTGCACAGCATTGGGCCTGGGCGTGTTCTGGAGAGAGCCTGGGCAAGGAGCCTGGAGCAGCGAGGCCCTGCCCTGAGGCGTCAGCGCTGCCCCAGCGGAGCCCATGGCCTGTCCCTGCTGCAGCCCCGGCACTGCCAGCCCCAGCCCTGTGCCCGGCGCCGAGAGCACTCCGGCCCTACAGCAACACCAGGGCCAGGAGGGCAGCGGGGCAGGGCCACGGGAGCAGCGCTGCCAACACCAAGGGCTGCTGCTCCTGGGCACAGCTGCTGTGCCAGCACTGATCTGCCCCCAGCTCTCATCCAGAGAAGAGAACCAAAGGGGGATCTCTGCAGAAAACTTGCCTGCCAGATCCTTGGGTTCCTTTAAAGCCACCAGGAGTGCAGCCCCTCATTGACACAGTCTATGGCCACAGGGAAGGTGGAGAGAAACAAAATGAGAAATGGCACAAACAGTGACACTGCTTTGTGGACAATATTACAAAAGTAAAACAAAGGAAAAGAACCTCCAAAGTAAAGCAACAAGAGGTATCAAAAATGACTTTTATGACAAGTGATTTTGAGAAACTGGCCAGCAGTTTAAGGTTTGGGAAACCATCCAGCCATCAGTCTTCCACTCTGTAGCCTCGAGCTCCTGCTTCCTCAGGCTGCAGATGAGGGGGTTCAGGGCTGGAGGCACCAGCGAGAACAGAACTGACAGGGCCAGATCCGGGGATGGGGAGGAGATGGAGGGGGGCTTCAGGTGAGCAAACATGACGGTGCTGAGGAACAGGGAGACCACGGCCAGGTGATGGAGGCAGGTGGAGAAGGCTTTGTGATGTCATCCCTGCTCAGACGGGATCCTCAGCACGGCCCTGAAGATCTGCACAGAGGAGAAAACAATGAACACAAAACAACGTAATCCTAAAGAGATGGAAAAACCAATGAACCCAAACTCCCTGAAGCAGTAGTTGGACTAGGAGAGCTTGAGGAACTGGTGAACCTCGTGGAAGAACTGGCCCAGGGCATTGCCATGGCACAGGGGCAGGGAAAATGTATTGGCCGTGTGCATGAGAGCATTGAGAAAGGCACTGGCCCCGGCAGCTGCTGCCATGTGGGCACAAGCTCTGCTGCCCAGGAGGGTCCCGTAGTGCAGGGGTCTGCAGATGGACACATAGCGGTCATAGCACATGATGGTCAGGAGCAAATACTCTGCTGACATGAAGAACAGAAAGAAAAAGAGCCGTGCAGCACCTCCCGTGTAGGAGATGGTCCTGGTGTCCCAGAGGGAATTGTGCATGGCTTTGCGGACAGTGGTGCAGATGGAGCCCAGGTCGCTGAGGGCCAGGTTGAGCAGGAAGAAGAACATGGGGCTGTGCAGGTGGTGGCCGCAAGCTATGGCACTGATGACGAGGCCGTTGCCCAGGAGGGCAGCCAGGGAGATGCCCAGGAAGAGGCAGAAGTGCAGGAGCTGCAGCTGCCACGTGTCTGCCAATGCCAGCAGGAGGGAAGCGGCTGATGGAGCTGCTGTTGGACATTTGCTGTGGCTGCACATGGGGACATGTTCATGGATAAAGGACAGTGACAAGTCAGGACAGGCTGCTTTGAGCCAAACATGGGTCATTCCCTGTAGACTGTCCCACTGTGATTCACCCACCCTTGTTCCTGCTCTGGGAAAACCTTCACCCAGGTCCCTGCCTGAGCTCCAGTTGTGCTGTCTGAGTGTGCCAGGAGCAGCCAGGCCTGTGCATGGGGGCTCTCCAGGAGCCGTCCCTGCCCCGCTGCCCTGGGTTTTTGGCCATGTGGCAGAGGGACAAGCCTGGATATTCAGGATTTGTCAGTGGAATCACTCCTAATGCAGAAAGGCTTGTTGCCATCTTCACTCCCACTTCTAAAGGGCATGGAGAACAGGAAGGAATTATAGGCATTATTTTCCTGCCCACACATCATTCCTGGTATACTGAGGTCAGAAATCCCCAGCATTTCTGCTGCACCAGACCTTGCCCAGAGCAGAGGGATCCCTGAATGTCTCACCCTCTCCAAAGGTCTCTGGGCAAGGTCCTCAGCACCCCCTTCTGCCAAGGACACTCACAGCTCCCTTGGCAAACTCAACAGCATTTCCTCAGCTGTGGCATCTCTGCACTTCCCCGTGGCACATTCAGGGAACTGCCAGAGGCTCTGGCACAGATCTGCAGGCAGGAGGGCAGCTCAGAGCTTGGAAGGACGCAGCAAGGAGATCCCCGGGTGTGCCCATGATGGGGTCTCAGGGAGGGGGCTCAGCTCATTCCCCTTTCCCATGGACTGCTTTGCCCACAGCCACACAGCTCACAGGGAAGCTCGGACACCCCATTCCCATGGACACAGCTGCCTGGCAAGAATCCCAAGGGCAGTGCCTGGCTCAGCTGCTGCAAATGCCAGAGCCTCCCTGAGAGCACCAGATGACAGTGACAGAACCAGGGGAGGGCAGAACCAAGAGAAGATGTTGTGGGGCTGTGCCTGGGAGGGCAGGGCAGACACAGCCAGGCACTCAGGACAGTGTTCCCGTGCCCAGCTGTGCACAGCACCTCCCACACACCCACAGTGCCCTCCTGCCCCCAGCACTGCTCTGTTCAGCCCCCTCTCCTTCCCCGAGCCTCTCCCTGGGCCTGGACATTTCCCTCCTGAGAGGAGCCTTGTCCCTGCCAGTGCTCACAGAGCCCATCCCACCCTCTGCGCCCTGGGCCCAGCCCTACAGAAACCTGCCTGTCTGCAGGGCCCGGCCTGGGGCAGGGTCTGTCTGCAACTGGGCAAGGGCAGCTCAGGAGAGCCCTGCTGGGCCCTGCAAAGGGGATGCTGCTGCTGCTGCTGAGGGCTGAGGAGTGGCTGAAGGCCCTTTAGGAGGCTCGCAGCAGAGAGACTGACCACCCAAAGTTACAAATCAGGAGTCTCTGTAAATGATTAAACATGACTCTGATGATCCTAGGTGTCCCTTTCAACTCAGAATGTTCTGTGGTTCTGTGATTACAATTCCTGTTCTGCTTCACTCATCCTCTTTTGCCTATAATCAGAAGAGAAAAAAACCTCTTGCAACAGCGTTACAACAGTAAAGTAAAAACCAGACCTTTCTTGGAAACTTCCAGGTGTCTCAGTGGGAATGAGGAACACCCAGCCCCTGATTTCAACAATTTATTAGAGGTTGATTAATTAGGATATTTAACAGAAACATCGAATAGGAAATTCAGTATCCACAGCTACAAACCCCTGGGTCAACCCATTGGAGTAGGTCCAAGGGCTTCTTTGTGCCACTTTTTTTTCTGACTGCTCACACTCTGGTTTAAAAACAAAATGTTCGTCTTGTAGGTCCACTTCCTGACAATAAGACTGGGCAGTATTTCAGGAATATATTTTGAAGCTTATTGTTCTAAAATCTAAGATAAAGGGTAGGAAATGTTGTAGAGTTAATTAAAGATTATAGTAATACAAGTATATAAAAGTAGTTGAATAGAGTCATAGTAGTTGAATAGAGTTGATTAAAGATAATAGTTTTATAACTACATAATAGTAGTTGACAGAGCTACGAATAAATGAAAAATGCATCAAAAGCAAAAATGTTTTTGTCATCACCCCAACTTTCCCATCCTTCTCCAAGCAGGAAATTGAAAACACTCTCAGGAAAGCTCCTGGTCTTTGCAGCAATACCAGGCTTAGCTTCCTTTGGCAAGTGTCCTCCGGAGCTGTGCCCAGGCTGGTCTGGAGCTGGGAGCAGCCCTGCCCCACACAGCCCCTCTCAGCAGCAGCACCTGCCCTGCTCAGGGCGGCTCCTTCCCCCCACAGCTTCTCCCCAGCGCTGGCAGCAGCTCCCCGGGCCAGCTGAGAGCTGTCCCTGGCAGGCAGCAGGGTCCCTGGCCCAGCGCAGCGCCCTGGGCTGCAGGACCCTGCTCTGCACGACAGCCCTGGGCACCCCTGGCTGCAGCCCCGGCTGCTCAGCCCTGCAGCAGAGCCCAGCAACAGGGAGCTGCCCTGTGCTGTGCCTCGGGGGCTGCAGCAGGGACACCCAGCCCTGCCCTGGGGCCACATGCCTGCTCTGCAGCCACGCTCAGAGTCCTCCTGGAAGGGCCTTAAAGCTGTGGGATGTGCCAGCTTCAGGAGATCCCTGCAGGAGCTGCAGCTTCTCTTCCCCCAGCCTGGGAGTGACTCTTCCTAACGCTGCGAGGATTTCTCCCCCAGTGAGCCCTCAGTGAGCTCTGCTCTGTGCTGCCAGCCCAGGCTGAGTTGAAGCCCTCTGTGCCTGTGTGCTGTGCCCGGGGTGGCTGCAGGCAGTGCCCCAGCCCTGCTGGGCTGGGCACAGGAGCTGCTCCTGGGCAGAGCTGTCTCTCTGCAGTGCTGCCCTTGCCAGGAGCTGCCTCTGTGCCAGGAGCCCGGCCCAGCTCAGCAGCGCAGACACGGCACAAGGGCTTGAGTGACCCTCTCCAGGCTTGTGCTGATGTTATAAATGGGCAGGAGACACAGTTTCCTCCTTTAAATGCCTTTATTAATAAACAGGGTTTCGAGGGGTGGCCTACGCCGCTGCTGCTCCCTTTCGTCCACACCACTGAGGAGGAGGTGCAATCCACTTTGCTGCTGGTGCTGCAGAGTGGGAGTTCTCGCCTCGCGGGGGTTCCAAAGAACTCTCTTGGCTCATGGAGTCCAGGGGTGTCTTGCTCTTTAAGTACTTCGTAAGTTATGGCGAGATACAAAAACTTATGAAAACCCTCGGCATAAATACCCTTGTGTATGCTAAGTCCAGTGCTGTCTTTGGCAGATTGAAACTTTGAGCTGGCTCGTTTTGGCTAGGGGTTCTTGGTGTTGATATGGTCCCATCATGCAGCTGGACTCTTTTAATTCCCATAAGGGTGGCAGCAGCAGCCTGAGTGACAGGCCGGTTGTCAGCAGGAAGTGGGAAGAGGATCCGACAGGAAGTGGAGCAAGCAGGGCACAAGCCGATGGGACAGGCTGGGTGCAGGCAGGCAGAGCAGCAGCAGAAATGGAGAGTGGTGATGCCAGGGAGCAGTGATGCCAGGGAGCAGTGATGCCAGGGAGCAGCAACAGCTTGACTTGATGGAAAAGCTAAGTGGGATTTTGGGGTAGGGGATACAGAGTGGACAAAACTGCTAAACAGCATTATAACTCTTGAACAAAACATTACAACTCTATAACCAACAACTTATAACTTAATCACCATTCTTATTTATCACAATCCCCCCTCTATTTCTTTGATCGGGCTTTGCCCGCATCAACCTCTATCGCTCTTTATTTTCAATAAGATCAATAAACAAATTTCTGCTGAGGGGTTCATTAATCTCATCCTCTTTCTTAACCACAGGTTTTTCTTTAATAAGATTGGCAACTTCGTTTAAATGATTTAATTCTTCAAAGCAAAACCATTCTTTGATAGGGCATTCCCCAGCAAGGCGCTGCCTAAAGTTTGCAGTATTTTTGGCGACCCAATACTGCTTTCCATCCTCCTCACAGGTGGAGAGCTTTGTTATATCAAAACAGGTAGGGTTAACGTGGGTATGGGGACTCTTATCCAGGATTGCGGGCTTTCACCGTCGTGAATGGGCTGATAGCACTTGGTACATGCTACTTCGGCTAGTCTGACTGCTAGCAAAGTCACTATCAGCCTTCCCAAGAGTCCGGTACGAACCGACTTGATTCCGCCCGGTCTTGCCTCTTGGGTTGAAGAATTCCTGAGTGTCACCTGTAGAGATCCCTCCAGTCCACTTTTACCCACCCCTACTTTCTCAAATTTAGTTCTTTCTAGGTAATGCCCTATGAAAGATTGGCTGCTATTCTGGTTTCTGACTACCATGATGATTCGGTTTTGTGGTGTTTGTTTTTTTTTTTTTTTTTTTTTTTTTTTTTTTTTTTTTTTAAACACTTAGGAGTAGCACTTTAATCAACACCAAAGAACTTTTCAGCTACTAAATATTACAGCAACACTAAAAAAACATTCCAACTGCTACACTGGGGATGAAAAACCCTTTTAAATAGAACCTTTATAATAACAAAATGTTTGGTGCTCAGTAACAGTTTTGCTCTAGTCTCTGATTCGTTAATGAGTTCCAGTTTTCTTTCTTAGAGTCATTTTGAGCGTGCTTGGGTCTCTGGTTATAGTCCACTCAGATGATTTGGAAGTGGTGGTGGGATTTGTGTCAGGAGGATTGTCTGGGGGCGGTAGAGATCCTTTGACTCGGGTGAAATGGGTCCAGCCTTTTTCTTTTGTCCTTACTGCAGTGTGGGTGGTTAGCAAAACTTGGAAAGGACCCTCAAATTTAGGAGTTAGTGGAGCGTTGGTCCATGATTTTATTAGAACCCAGTCCCCTGGTTTGAATGGATGTAAATCTGCGTCTAAGGGAGAGGCTTGAGGAAGATGCCCTCTTTTTCTGAGATCAGCTAATGTGTTGCTAATTGTTTTTATATATTTTTGAGCTTCTGCTTCCCCATCTAGGTAATCTCCAGCGCTGTAGGGAGTTAACAAGAAGGGGAGTCCAAACATCATCTCATAGGGTGAAACTCCAACATCAGATCTGGGGCGGACCCGGATCCTTAAAAGTGCTAGAGGCAAGCACTTTAACCAATTCATGCCTGTCTCTGTTATTAATTTGGTTAACACATTTTTGAGGGTCTTATTCATCCTCTCGACCCTTCCCGAACTCTGGGGATGCCAAGGGGTATGTAGTCTCCACCTAATTCCTAGTGCCTGGATGATATCCTGTACTATTTGTGCTGTAAATTGGGGACCTCGGTCAGAATCGATGTTATTTATTAGACCGTACCGGGGAATAATATTTTCTAAAAGTATTTTTTTATTACCACTTGGGCTGTTTCTCTTTTGGTGGGGAAGGCTTCGACCCAATGTGTCAGATGGTCAACAATTACTAGTAGGTGTCTGTAGCCTTGCACGGGTGGCATTTCAGTAAAATCGATTTGTACATTTTGGAAAGGTCTTAGGGCTATTGGTCTTCCTCCCAATTTATTTTTCCTCATTACTTTTTGATTTATCTTTTGGCAAATTGGACACCCTTCTGTAATTGTTTTTGCCAGGCTACACACACCTATACATAGATACTCTCTTAAGAAATGATCACAGAGTCCTTGGGTCCCCCAATGAGTTAACGTATGGATTTCTTCTAATACTCTCCGAGCTAGTGCTTTATTTAAAAACTTTCTTCCATCTGGGGTCAGCCATTCCCCTTGTTGTCCTTGATTTAGCCCCAATTCTTTTATTGTTTTTAGTTCAATATTGTCATAAAGCGGTTCTTTGGTGGTATTGTCTGGAGTACAGTTTGAAGTAAAAATCTTCACTGGATCACCTGGGCCTTGAGCTGCTAACTTTGCAGCTTGATCAGCCATCCAATTGCCTTTTACTTCAAAGGTTTCTCCTCTTTGATGACCTCTTACATGTACCACCGCAATCTCTTTTGGTCCCATTAAAGATTTTAACACCATTTTTATTAACTCTTTATGAATTAGATCTTTTCCCTTTGAATTGAGGTAGCCCCTTTTTTCCCAAATTTTCCCGAAGGTATGCACGATCCCAAAAGCATACCGGGAGTCTAAATATATAGTCCCCTGATCTTGTTTTAATAGGTCAAGTCCCCTCTTTAGGGCATAAATCTCACAGCACTGGGCTGACCAATTTGCTGGTAACTTCCCTTTTTCTAAGATCTTCAGATTATGTTCGCCTCCAGTGCCTTCAACTACAGCATAGCCTGAAATTCTTTTCCCTTCAACCACTCTGGAGGATCCATCACTGAACAATACTCTTCCATTTGACAGGGGAGTGTCTTCCAGGTCTTCCCTCATTTTTGTCTGTAAGTCAATAACTTCTAAGCAATCATGCTCAAGTTTGGCTGCTGGTTCCCCCGAGAGGAATTGGGCCGGGTTCAAAATTTTTGAAGTAGTTAGCTCTATATTTTCTTGAGTTTCCTCTGATCTCTACACCTTCAACTATAGAGGCTTCAAAGGGTTTTCCTTCTGCCCCTAAAACATCACAGGTCTTTTTTCCTATCATCAGTCCAGTTGGGAGCTGTTTAATACTAGATTTTTCTGCTCCTGTATCTACTAAGAACTCAATTTCTTCATGGTGGGGACCTATCTCTAACTTTACAATGGGCTCTTCCTGGTGTTCTCCTAGGTCCCCTAGCGCAAAGAGCCCATGACACCCCTAGTCTTCTTTAGTCTCTCCTCTCAACCATTTCTCTAGTGCCTCTTGTTCTTCCGCTATTCTCTCATCAAAAATCATCTTCTTACAATCCCTCTTTATATGCCCTTCCTCACCACAATAGTAACAGGATCTAGTTTCTCCCGGTCTCTGGGGAGTGCTCCAGGGTGGCAACATTCTACTCCTTCCCCGTCCTGCCAGGGGTCTTATACCTTCTCTGTTCTGAGAGTCTCTATCAACTCTCCAATCTTTGACACTTTCCCTTGCTATCGCTACCATAATTCTAGTCTTCGCCTTGGTCTTCTCCTCTTCTCTTCTTAAATATACTTTTAATGCCTCTCTTAATAATTCATTCACTTCTCTCCCTTGCCAATCTTCTAATTTTTCAAGCTTCCGTCTAATGTCAGGCCAAGATTTTGTCACAAACTGTAGCCTTAGGAAAACTTGCCCTTCTGGGCTATCAGGGTCAAGGTTTGAGTATTGCTGAACATTCTTCCTGAGCCTGCTTAGCCAGGCTGCAGGAGTTTCATCTTTTTCCTGTGATGCCTCAAAGGCAAGTTTGGTGTTACTGGGCTTAGGAACTGATTCTTTAATCCCTTTTATTATTAACCTCCTGAAGTCCTCCATATTCCTGCGACCCTCTTCTTGGTTTGGGTCCCAGTCTGGGTTGACTACTGGTAATTTTTGGTCTCCTGGTGGGCCTGTTCGATTTTCTCGCTCCCATACCCTCATTCCAGCTGTTCTAATTAATCTTACTTCATCTGGGTTGAAAAGTATGTTTAGGATTGAATTAAACTCTCCCCAGGTAAGTATATATTAGGGCCCAAGAACTGATGTATCTGGTTTGCTATACCCACAGGATCTTCTACCAGACTCCCTAATTCCTTTTTAAAATTCCTCACTTCAGAGGCTGTTAGTGGTACATTGACAAAACCTATACCTCCAGCCACTCCTCCCATGGGAACTTCCCTCAGAGGGAACAACCTGGTCTTTGATCTCGTATTTTGGTATGGTCTCTCAGGGGTTTTTTGCTACTTGGGGTGTTTCAGCACAAGAGGCTGATATTTCTGATTCCCAACTTGGAGGAGAAGTGGAAATTGATGACGGTAAAGGAGGTAGTGTGCTATTGCTATCAGGTGTTGAATGTAAGGTGGTGGAATGGAAGGGGTCATCTTTTTTTTTTTTTTTTTTTTTTTTTTTTTTTTTTTTTTTCTTTTTGAAATATGGGGATTAGTTTGAGAAGGAAATGGAGGAGATGGAGAAGTAGGGACTACAGGTGGGGATACTAGAATAGGGGGAGGAGGCAAGGCTGGGGGATTCAAGTAAGCTGGGGACTGTCTGGATAAGTTAGGGGAGGGGGTAGATGGTCCAGAGGGTAAATATGGGGATTAGGTTGTGGAGAAGGAATTGGAGGAGGTGGACAAATAGGGACTACACGTGGGGGATATAAGGGGAGGAGGCAAAGCTGGGGGACTCAGGTAAGCTGGGGACTCAAGTGTAATGGAGGAGGGTCTATAGGATGGATTCGGGGAATGTCTGGAGAAGTTGGGGGAGGGGGTAGATGGTCCAAAGGGTCCCACTGTTTACTTTCTTCTTTCTCCTTTCCTTTTTTATCTACTTCTTTTCCTTCTGTTAATTTATAAGTTTCTGTAATTTCCTCACCAGATGCAATGTTCTGCCAACAGGCAGCATAACGAACTTGCTCGGCATTGCAATCTCCTTGAGCCTTTAGGTGTTGATATAACAGATTGCACATCCATGAGTCCCTGGTCCCGCACCAAGGCCATTGGTTTGGCAGGTCTAGGGTGGGCCAAACTTCAATGCAGTAGTGGATCATTTTCTCTTTATTCAAGTTTCTAGTTCTATCATTTTCATTCCATGTCTTTAACATGTGCCCAAGGGGGCACTCTGCTGAATTGTACCTTACCTTGCTTTCTACTCTCTCCTGTTGCTGTTTTTTACTCACATATCCACCCATTCTCACTGGGTCTAAATCAACCCTTTTCCACTCAGTCCCTGGTACCCGTAAGTGGCCTAAACTGGCCCCCCCCCTTATAGGGCCTCAACCACCTTACCACCACAGCCAGAACCCACGTTTGCCCCTATACACCAGGACAAATCTCCGTTAGACAGCCGGTCGACCGGGGCCCAAGGTGTCAGCACTGCCTACTGCCGAGATCGGGTGTATAGTGTGCGGCTCACTCTCTCTCACTACTGTTGAGCTTCCCGCACCAGCTGAAGCTCCCCTAACTTTCACTCCTGGCACCCGGACAGCATATCTTCTAGGCCCTTCCAAAAACGCGAAATGCACCTAGAAATACCCCCGACCAATGCCACTCTTCACCCCCGGACAGCACACCTCTCCTTCAGGTGCCCCCGACCAAGGTGACCATACCATCAACACTCTCCACACCCTGTGAGCTACCTCAGCCAGACCCCACAAATCACCCGTGTGTCCTGGACTGTAGCCCCGGCAGTGTGGTGTGCACCTTTCACTCCCTCGGATCAATCCACCCACTCGGACTGACCCGGGCAGCCTACCCTTGTAGCTTGAAAATGGGGAGGCCTATTCTGCAGGCAACCTATGACGGGCCACGCACACTCTAGGTTTCCTCCGCCCGTTCGGAGGGGGGCCCCCTAAGCCCCTGGAGACGCCTCACTCACCGATCCACTCGCTTCCTCCTTTTCCCGGCCGGCCCCCTCGCGGCAGTCCGGAACCGCGGTACTCAGGAGTCCAGACTCGCTTGGGGGGTCCGAGCTGCCGGCCCCCCTCTCATTCACTCACACACTCACTCGCCTCCACTCCCGCCACCGGTTGGTTTTACCGGTTCTCCTCAGTGCTGTCCCTCGAGGCTAGCGAGCGTCGTCCTCTGGTCCAGGAGGCCAGCGATCCAGGAGGTCAGAGGTCGGGTGGCGCCTTCCCGTCCTGGTCCTCTTCTGGGCGTGGCTTATCCCGGACGAGCCCCCAAATTGTTATAAATGGGCAGGAGACACAGTTTCCTCCTTTAAATGCCTTTATTAATAAACAGGGTTTCGAGGGGTGGCCTACGCCGCTGCTGCTCCCTTTCGTCCACACCACTGAGGAGGAGGTGCAATCCACTTTGCTGCTGGTGCTGCAGAGTGGGAGTTCTCGCCTCGCGGGGGTTCCAAAGAACTCTCTTGGCTCATGGAGTCCAGGGGTGTCTTGCTCTTTAAGTACTTCGTAAGTTATGGCGAGATACAAAAACTTATGAAAACCCTCGGCATAAATACCCTTGTGTATGCTAAGTCCAGTGCTGTCTTTGGCAGATTGAAACTTTGAGCTGGCTCGTTTTGGCTAGGGGTTCTTGGTGTTGATATGGTCCCATCATGCAGCTGGACTCTTTTAATTCCCATAAGGGTGGCAGCAGCAGCCTGAGTGACAGGCCGGTTGTCAGCAGGAAGTGGGAAGAGGATCCGACAGGAAGTGGAGCAAGCAGGGCACAAGCCGATGGGACAGGCTGGGTGCAGGCAGGCAGAGCAGCAGCAGAAATGGAGAGTGGTGATGCCAGGGAGCAGTGATGCCAGGGAGCAGTGATGCCAGGGAGCAGCAACAGCTTGACTTGATGGAAAAGCTAAGTGGGATTTTGGGGTAGGGGATACAGAGTGGACAAAACTGCTAAACAGCATTATAACTCTTGAACAAAACATTACAACTCTATAACCAACAACTTATAACTTAATCACCATTCTTATTTATCACACTGAGGCCCTGAACATCAGTCCCTGAGAGGGAGCTGGAGAAACCTCTCAAGAATTCAAAGTCAGAATCCAGTTCCAAAGTTTCTTGAAGTTTTACTGGGTCCCGCTGAGGGACACGACAGAGAAAGTGTCCCCAGGCCCCAGCCAGAGCAGAGAACTGCAGGCAGTGATGACACGTGGGGACAAAGAGAAGCCAAGTCTTGGTGCCCTGGGCCACAGCAGCCTCTGTGCCACCAAGGGCCGTGAGGAGTCACCTTGTCCTGAGGCCCTGGGGCCTCCTGGCACAGCCCCGGCAAGGCTGGGCACTGTCAGCCCCTTGTCCTGCCCTCGGCATCCCCCTCCCATCCCAGTGGCCTCAAGGATGTGCTGGAAGGAGTCCCTGGGGAGCCTTGGTCAGGAATGGCCCTGGGGGCTCCTTAATGCTCCCAGGGACCGCAGGCTTTTCAAAGGACTTAGGGCTTTGCTTTTGCCTTGGAGTCTCAGAGAGGTTTGTGCAATCACGGCCTCCAGTTATCTGCTTTAATTAGTCCCTTGAGAGGCTTTGTCAGTAATGACACTCAGTGCACTCATTAATGCTTCAAAGCACTTCAGGTTTTTAAAGGTACTTGATGCTTCCCTTTTAAAACTGACTTTGTGAAAGGTTTGTGCCATTGTTGCCCAAATTATCTACTGTAACAAGTCCTTTGAGATTCTCAATCAGTAAAAGCACTCAGTGGGGCTCATCAGTAATTCCGGCTACTCAAGGTTTATTCAAGGACTTTTTTTTGACACTGAGTCTGAGAGGTTTGTGCACTCGTGGCCTCCAATTATTTGCTCTAATCAGTCCCTTGAGATTTTTACTCAGTAACAACACTCGGTGGAGCTCATTCATGCTTCAAGGTAATCGGGGTCATTTAAGCACTTCTTTTTGCCACTGAGTCTCTGAGAGGTTTGTGCAATCATGGCCCCAATTATCTGCTTTAAGGAGTCCCTTGAGAGCTGTGCATTGACACTCAGTGGGGCTCATTCATGCTTTGAGATACTCAGGGTGTTTAAGGTACTTTGGGTTTTTCCTTCCCACACTGAGTCTCTGAGAGGTTTTGGTGCAATCCTGGCCTCCAATTCTCTCCTCCAAGGACTCCATGAGGAACCTGTGTTGGGGATGGACCTCAGGGTGACCCTTTAATGCTTCCAGACACTTTGGGTTTTTCCTCTGACTCTGACTCCTGGAAAGGTTTGTGGAATCTCTTCTCAGGCCCTGAGGTTCCAGGGCTCAGCACCAAATGCATCACTGGGCTCATTAGGAGAAAGCAAGTCCTGACAAACCACGGCTGTGCCTTGATTTCCTTCTGGCCTGGTGCAGTTCCTTAGGAAGTCTTTTCTCCTAGAGTTATGGAGAAATAGTTCAAAGAGCGTCGAAGGAATCAACACTCTTCTTTTCAAAGGGGGTATTTTTCTCTTGAGAGCAGAGGTCATTGCAGCATTCAAGTGACTGATACTGATCCAGGGTCTCTCCTAAGGAAGTCTGGCCTGGTCAGAGGAGCTGTGCCTTGAGGTCTGATCCACTTTGGACAACCATGCTCCACATTCCCTAACCCCATCCTGCCTCTCCTCACTCACCTGGGACCTGCTTTGCTCAGAGAACTGGGTTCACTCAGACAAAGAGAGGTTTTCTTCCTTTCTTAGCAATCAAAACCTCCTAAGTTCCAAACAATCTCCTCAATTTGTGGCAAGCCCAAGGTGTCACCAAGGAGGTTCCCCTTCCCCAAGGCAGAACCATGCAAGGAATGTTTTAGACACCAACCAAGATGTACGATAAACAAAAATTTAGAGTCGGCTGGAGGCAGAATTAGACCAACTCCTCAAGGACAGACAAGCTTTGAACTCCTTGCAAGTCAAAGCTCCAGGTGGGTTGTTGGGAGGTGTGTGAGTGAGGCAAGAGTGAGGGCAAGGGAAATGCAGAGAGCCCTGGAAGTGCTTCTGTGCACACAGGCTGTGGGGAAGGGCGCTGCAGCCCAGGCCTGGGCCAGGAGGGAGGCTGGATCATCATCCCAAGCTGCCCGGGGCCATGGCAAGGGGCTGTGGCCATGGACACTGGCCTGAGCCCAGTGCCTGGGCCCCTTGCCCAGGGCTGGTGTCAGTGGCCAGAGCCAGAGGGGATCCCTTGCTGGGGGCTGTGCCACGGCCACCTGCCCTGTGCCGCGCTGGCTGCTCAGGCGCCGCGGAACCAGCAGCAAACGCCGCTGCCAGGGCCAAAGGCAGCTCAGCCAGGCAGAAAGGGGCAGTGCTGGGCACTGGTTCCATGGCAGCCCTCACTGGGACAGCACACCTGGGTCACCTGTCCCGGCAATTGCCATGGAAACCTGGCTCATTGGGAATGCAATGGTGGACAAAGGTTTTAGGAGGGCCTGTCCCAATAGGACAAAGGGTGCTGGTTTTAAACTGAAGGAAGGGAGGTTCAGATGCGGAGAGATAAGGAAGAAATTTCTGAGGATGAGGCTGGTGATCCACCAGGACAGGCTTTCCCAGAGAGCTGGTCAATGCCCCCTCCCTGGAAACATTCAGGTCCAGCTGGGACAGGGCTCTGAAAAACCTGATCCGGTGAAAGATGTCCCTGCTCATCGCAGGCGTTTGGATGAGATGAGCACTGCAGAGCTCTTCCCATCCCAACCATTCCAGGATTGCATGGGGAGAAGGGGCTGCTGGCTGGACTCCATCCACTCCCTTGACTCCTCCTTGTCTCTGCTGGAGCCCACATCCAGCAGCCAAAGCCAGCCCCTTCTCTGGCCTTTCCCCCCCTGCCCCAGGGGCTGCCAGAGCCAGGGAGGCACAGGTGACCTTGAGGCTTTGCAGGGCTCAGGCACAGCGGCTGTGCCAGAGTCAGGGCTGAGGTGTCACTCTGCGGGCTGGGGCAGAGCCCAGGCAGAAATGAGCCCTGAAGCAGCAGCTGTGCAGTGGGGGCCAGCAGGCCGGGCTGCCAAGGGAGGCTTCTGGCCATGGCCTGGAAGCAGCTGCTGCTGCCAAGGTGCCTTTGGTGCCTCAGGCTCTCCCTGGCACAGCTTCCAGCACGGCACTCTGCACTTGTGCCCGAGCCCTTCGTTGTGTTGGCTTGGCCTGGGGCTTTTCCTGCAGCGGGACCTGCCCTGGTCATGGCACAGGAAAGGCAGTTCCTCATGGAGCAGGAGGCTCTGCCTGGAATGGGCTCAAACAAGTCCAACAAGGCCCTGTTTACTTCAAAATTGCTTCCTAGAGCACTATATTCTATATAATTGTTACAGCTCCTATACTGTGGAGTAAATAACTCTCTTTTTTCTATTTGCTCTGTTGTGTAAATAAATCTTTCTGTCTAATCCTGATCAGAATCAATCATAGCTGCATTTATGGAAATATATCTGGTATTGAATCGGTAATCCTGGGGGACAAATTGCATTGCAGTTCAATTCCACCTGTCCAGTCTTTTATACGTAAACCTTTGACAAAGTCTGGGACTAGGATTGGATCCAGCCACTCCCAGTCTCCTCTCTTAGATGGAATTTGAAAAGTCAGGCATCCTGGAGGGGTTTGAGGATCCATGGTGTCTGTTGGGTGTCATTTCTCCACCTCATGACTCAGCAGGAGTTTCTCCAGTGAAGAAATGAAGCTTTTGCCTGGAGCTCCCACTCTGCCCATGACAGGAAGCTGTCAGAGTCTGTCCAAGGATGTGATATGCCTCACGACTGTCTCCAATGATTGAGGACTGAGACCCCAGGCTCTGAAAGCAGCCCCTGGCCTGGCTGAGGTGGAACGCTTGCCAAGTCTCGGAGGACTGGTATGCATCTCCATGAGAGCGGAGTGCAAGAACAATGGAACTGGTCACAGTGGACTGAGCCAAGGCTGCCTGTCCAAACTGGTCTGTCCGTACTGGAGGTACGGTTTGCAGCTTGTTCCTGAGCACTCAGCCTTTACACAGCTGGTTCCCGCTTTGGCTCTGTGCCCCTTGCTTTGCTTCCCGCCTTGACCAACCTATAGAACCTCTGGAGACCCCCGCTCACTTTTGTGATCACCCCACTGGAGAAGATCGCGTCTATAGGCATCGTTAGGCGTCGAAGACTCGACCCTCCACGTTCATAGCTATAATCCCCTTCCCCTCTTTCTCTCTCTTTCCTACTATTTTTTATTTCTCTCCCCACTATGGCATTTGTTGGCACTAAATAAAGGTGCATTTTTGATGGAGTAAACTGAGTTGTTCCCTGCTGTGTCTTTTGCGCTCTGAGATCCCTAAAACAAACCATCAGGTTCCCTGCATATATTTGTGGACCCTGACATGAAATGGGCGTCACGGTCAGGATCTTGATGGACAGAGGGGTTGCGGGTTTTGTATAGCTTGTAACAGGGGAAGGACCCTCGTCTCAGCCGCACCTAGCACGCCACTTGGGTGAGCGCTGTTAGAAAGCAAGGGGGGCCAGGGAAAATTCCCGCACACTGTACACACCCAGGCGTATAGCACTCCCTGTCATCAGGATTTCACAAAAGGATCTCATTGTGCAAAAGATGGGACTGTAGTTAGTTTTTGTGTGTTTTGGGCTGCTTGGTGTAGTTGAGGAGACAACTCTTTGGAACTAAGGTGAACCTCCCAGGCAGTTTTGGTCTCCTCGCCCATTCCAGGGAAGCAAAGGGAAACACAGTTTTAGCTGTGCCTTTGGTGTAACTTGAAGCGTACCTCCCTGAGAGTGGTTTTGGTCCCTGCACAAAATGAGTGAAAAAGATAAGAATGCATTTTATGCTTTGCTAGCCAAACATGGTGCTAGACCTTCTCCAGACGGAGAAAGGTGGGCACAGAATAATTGGTTTAACTTTGAAAAGATTGTAGATAGAATATATTCTTTGCAACATGATGCTAGATACAAACTGGGCAGAAATAAAACCATTCTTTGCTCAGTTTTGGGGGCCTGTCTTTCGGCAGCCATAGAAACCCGTTTTGAACGGGTAAGTGAAGAAAAAGCAGTCATAGAATCCCTGCAGAATTTGGTAGAAGCTTTGCAAAAACAATTAGAACAGGAAAGAAATCAGAATTATTTGCTGCAGATTTCTCTTGCAGAAGAGCGAAGCAAAAATTTAAAATCTGCAGATTTACCCACAGAAATAGAAGGAAAGGAGACATACAAAATGAAACAAATATACCCTCAGAAAGAATTAGTACACATGCAAAATTGTGGGGAGCACTGTTATTCCAACTTGAGACCTCTCATTAAAACCGAATATAATTATATAAATGAAGAGGATCATGATCCCCACATAACCACCAAAGAAATACCATACACAGCCACTGAATTAGCTAAATTAAAGAAAGAATACTCCCGCCTCTCTAGTGAATCGGAGATGGAGTATGTTTTCAGAGTTTCCCTCACAGGGGGCGACCAAATTAAATTAAGTGAACAGGAAGCAAGTGGCTACTGGGGACATGGACTTTTCTTAACAACAGGAAACACACATGCTCCATGCTCCCTGACACAGCGTGCAGCTCACTGGGCAGGGGGGTTAAACCCCCTAGAGACGGGCGACCCTCTGGCAAGAGTCGGCACCTCAGACCAACTCCTAGAAAACATACACAAAGCTGCATGCTTGCAAATGATACAGGAAAGAAAATTAATCTCTGGCTATGAGTTGCCAATGCAACAGCCTGTCAAACCTGAGATTATGACCCCCTTCATTCGAGGTTTGCCAGAGTCTCTTAAACCAACAGCAATTTTTCTTCAAAAAACAATAGCATCTATCTCCTCGGTAGATAGACTTGAAAGATTTCTCGGACACACAAGAGATCAAACTGGTTCCACTGACTCCACTGACTCCTCACCTTTTACAACTCCTAGCACACAATCTAACAGCAGTTATAAACTTTGGACATGGAGTGAGGTAGCAGAGGAGTTAGTAAATTACAGTAGAAAATATGGACCAGTGAAGTACTCAGAGGACAAACCAGAAAAACCCAGAGGAGTCAGGCACATTGCTTCTCCTAATGAAAAACCAGAAAAGGGAAAACAAATTTCCAGACGGCAGCAGCTGTGGTTGCTAGGGCTGAAAAGGGGAGTTCCACGAGAAGTAATGGATAAATTGCCGTATGATAAATTGGCTAAAATCATTTCCAATTGGCCCTGTCCCAAACCTATTGTGTGGGAATCATCCAACCAACAACCCAGTGCACCTCCTCTTCCACAAGCCTTGGGCAACCAGCCACAACATTCCCCAACACAGGTTTTAAGCAATGAGACACAGCATGCTCTCTCCCCGCTTCAGGGAAGTGAAACACACCAACCTCCTTTAAACTAGAAACTCCGTTTCTCGATAGTGAGCGAAGAAACGGAGACTGGATGTTTTTGAGGAAGCTCACAAAGGACCCGAGAACAGGGGACATATTGATTACAGCAATAGTTGGCCCCAAACAAATATTAATAACTTTTGTTGTGGACACAGGGGCCCAAATCAGTGCATTGAAAATCGCACACGCCCAAAAGTGTGGGCTTGTTCCCAGCAAAAAACCATGTTGTGTTTTAAATGCCCTAGGAACTACAGAGTCTATGAGTATCGCTCTAGTAAAACTCACACTGCCCGGAGAAGACAACCCAATAGCTGTCCAAATGGTCATCGGAAACATTCCTGACAGTTTGTTAGGGATGGATATACTTGCTGGGAGACAATGGGAAGACTCAGAAGGCTTTCTCTGGTCTTTCGGAGCTCCCAGCCTTAACATCAGGCTGCTACAAACAGCTCCTTCCCTACCGTTCAGCAAAATCCCTTCTGTGAAACAATATCCTTTACCCTCTGGTGCTAAAGATGGCATCAAGCCAGTCATTCAGGAATTGAAAGATCAAGGAGTAATTGTTAACACTCACAGCCCTTTTAACTCACCAATCTGGCCAGTTAAAAAACCCAATGGAAAGTGGAGACTGACAGTTGATTACAGACGGCTTAATGCCAACACAGACCCTCTTACAGCAGCGGTCCCAAATACAGCTGAATTAATAATATCAATTCAGGAGAAAGCTCACTCTATTACGGCAACAATAGATGTTAAAGACATGTTTTTCATGATACCCATACAACAAGAAGATATGGACCGTTTTGCCTTTACATGGGAGGGACAGCAATATACCTTCACACGTCTACCCCAAGGGTACCGACACTCCCCCACTTTAGCCCACCATGCTTTAGCCCAAGAATTAGAAGAACTATCTAAACCTGACACTGTAGCTGTTTACCAGTCCATAGATGATATTTTAGTGGGAGGGGAAGAAAAAGAAGTAGTGGAGGATGTTCAACAGAAAATAATTTCCCACTTAGAAAGCCTTGGTTTGCAGATCCCCTCAGAAAAATACAAAAACCTTCTCAAGAAGTGAAATTTTGAGGCATCTGGTGGAAAGGAGGTATGACATGCATCCCACCAGACACCCTAACTTCTTTAGATCAAATCAAGATGCCTGAATCTAGAAAAGAACTCCAACAAGCTCTAGGACTATTGGTATTTTGGAGAAAACACATTCCAGATTTTTCAATTATTGCCAGACCTCTTGATGATTTGTTGAGAAAGGGAGTAAAATGGGACTGGAGCCCTTCTCAGGAAGAAGCATTACAATTGTTGATTTTTGAAGCCACAGCTCATCAGGCCCTAGGCCCTATCCACCCAGCAGATCCTTTTCAGGTAGAATGGGGATTTGCTACCTCAGGATTGTCAGTACATATATGGCAAAGGGGTCCTGAAGGCCCAATCAGACCTGTTAGCTTCTACTCCCGTGGCTTGAAAGATGCTGAAAAAAGATTTACAACTTGGGAGAAAGGCTTATTTGTTGTTACCCAAGCTCTCATAGAAGTAGAAAAGATCACAAGAAAACAACCAATTGTGTTGAGAGGTCCCTTTAGAGTCATTAAAATAGTGATCACAGGGACTCCACCTCCTGAAGGGGTAGCACAACGAGCCTCAGTAAGGAAATGGTATGCACAAATAGAGCATTCTAATAACATCTTTTCAATTACTGAAGGCGCTGTGAAAAATTTACCAATACAAGACACAGAGAATCTGAACAGCAGCCAAGACAAACCTGCCTCAGTTCTTAAAATAGCCCCTCCCTTCTCCCCTGAGCAAACAGCACATTCATGGTTTACTGATGCCTCAGCTAAGCGTGAAGGAAAAGTGTGGAAATACAGAGCTGTAGCTTTGCACACTTCTTCTGGAGAGCGGATCATTACAGAAGGGGAAGGCAGTGCCCAAATTGGGGAACTTAGAGCTGTTTGGAGTGTTTTCCAGAGGGAGGCACAAAACACCTCTCTTGTCTGTATTTACACTGACTCCTATGCTGTATATAAGCGCTGCACTGAATGGCTGTCTTTCTGGCAACAGAATGATTGGGAAGTTAACAGAATTCCAGTGTGGCAGAAAGAAAAGTGGCAAGAAATTTTACAAATTGCAAGTCAAGGGAATTTTGCTGTAGGGTGGGTAGCCTCTCACCAGACAGATGATAATCCAGCAGGAGAATGGAATAACAGAGCTGATGAATTAGCAAAATTAAGTCCTCTGAAAAAGGATGAAATTACTGAAGATTGGGAGCACTTATTAGAATGGCTGCATGTAAAACGACAACACACAGGTACAAAAGATTTATCCAAGGAAGCTCATGCCCGGGCTTGGCCCGTTACCAGAGAAATGTGTAACACCTGCATTTCAGCCCGTGAGCAGCGTCGCAAACGGCTAGAAAGACATCCTTTAGAGGATGACCCACTACACTTGAGGACAGGTAAAGGCTTATGGGATGCATGGCAGGTAGATTACATGGGTCCCTTTAAGCAATCAGGAGGTAAACATTTTGTGTTAGTGGGGGTTGAGATTACATCTGGATTAGTTCAGGCCGAGGCATTTAAAAGGGCTACAGGGGAAAACACTGTTAAAGCATTGCAGATATGGTTCGGGACTTTCCCAAAACCACAGGAAATTCAATCTGATAATGGGTCACACTTTACTGCTAAAGTAGTACAGGAATGGGCAAAAGGTGAAGGGATAAAATGGACTTTTCACACTCCCTATTACCCTCAAGCTAACGGAATTGTAGAAAGGACTAATGGTCTTTTAAGACGACTTCTGAAACCACAAGAGGGAGGCTGGGATGGCCGGTTGCATAAAGCTGTGCAAAGTGAAAATGAAAGATGGGGGGTGAATGGGTGCGCCAAAATTACTGCTTTTTGCCCAAATCCTCTGAGCTTAATCTCCTCACAAAGAGGACCAAATGATCCCGAAACTCCAGTTCATGACCCGGGACACCCTGTTTTGGTAGACCTCCCTACGGTGGGAGAAGTACCACTTGTGTTGAAAACTTCTCTGAATAAAGTTGCGTGGATAGCATCTGATGCCTTAGGAAAAGAACATCGGATAAATACCCGCTGGATAATTCCATCATTTTAATGTTCTGCCCTTAGGTGGCAGATTTTTCTGTGTTTTGCTATTGCAGGAGAACTCCGAGGGGACACTTCAAGTGACATGAAAACAAAATAACCATGTTAACATTATTAATACTTCTCTGTATCCTGCCACACTCCCATGGCCAGGAGCCAGCTGAGTGGCCGTGGTCTGAAGACACTGTTAGATATACCAGTACTCAAGAATCACATCCCAGAAGTCGTCACCTGAACCTGGCAACCTCAGGGTATCATGGGGGTCC